>NC_048227.1:83046107-83142260 GCF_002007445.2 Ailuropoda melanoleuca | reverse complement strand
TTTGTTTTTGGAAGTCTATGTCTATATAGTATATATAGATATATATGTGTGTGTGTGTGTGTATATATATATATATATATTTTTTTTTTAATAGAGCATGAGAGTGTGAGTGGGGGGATGAGGGGCAGAGGGAGAGCAAGAAAGAATCTTAAGCAGGCTCCATGCCCAGCATCCAATCTGATGCGGGGCTTGATCTCATGAACCCATAACCTAAGCCGAAATCAAGAGTCAGATGCTTAACTGACTGAGCCCCCTGGGGGCCCCGATGTATATAGTATTTTTTTATATATAATATTTTTAAATGCTCACTTTCAGAAGTCCTGAAAGCTTTCCAAAACCGAATATAAAATCTAGTTCAAATCAGTAGACTTAATAAAGAATATGTAAATAGAAACATGTATATATTTTTTATGGAACACTGCATTTAGAGACTTGTAAATAAAGTATGTTTAAAATTCATTTTTGTACTTATTTATTCAAGCACTCAGGCAGTTAATCTAGTATTTTTTACCCATTTCCTTGTTTCCATGCATTAAGACTATAGAATTATTTTCTAATTATTCATATCTAATCTTTAAAACAGTCCTAAAAACAATGTAATCTTTAAAAATAGTCCTTTTATGTCTGTATTTCATATTTAGCACTCATTGTACAGAACACTATTCCAAGCTGTTTGGGGAGGGGAAAACCAGATTTTTCTGTAGAGCATGAGAATTCAGGGGTTCTCCAGCATAAAGACAGTGGTCAAAGCCGTTGGAGTAGGTGGGAGCCCTGAGAAGCATGTGGTGTGAAGAGAGAGTCCCCAAAGAGAGGCAAGCCAAGAGTTAATTTCTGTAACACAAGGCGTTCTTGGGAATTACTAAGAGGATAGTAGTTTTAAGATTCAACTGAATTAATTGATCAAAAAAAATTTTTTTAAATACAACTTCTGTAAGTTAACCAGGGAGAAACATTTCCCTTCACTTAAAAGTACAGATTAAAGTGAGGTGCTCTTTGATTCTATTAGTGGGGGAAATGTAGTAGTAAATACTAGTGAGATTTCGGTGAAACTAGTATACTCACTTATTTGGGGAACAATGTCTTAATGGCTTTTAAAACTAATATATGAGTACATATAGTCCATAAAAATACATATCCTTTTCAGAATTTATTGTATGAAAATTATAAAAAATCCTTAAGACAAAAGCATACAAGTTAGAAAAGGAAAAAGCAAAATAATGAAAATAATCGAAATAGACAAGTTACTGTTTTCCAAAAGGATTGCGCTAATAATAGACATTCCAGCCACATGTGAATAGAGTACATGGTTTTTGTGCCCTAGCTAATTAGGATAGCAGTCGTTTTAATTTCCACAAATTGTATAGGTAAGCCATTTTAATACTTCTGTTAGCATTTCTTTAATAATTAGTAAAGTTGAGCATGTTTTATGTATTAGGTATTTATACGTAACTGATTGCCTAATCTTGTCCTTTGTGCATTTCTTTGGGGGCTGTTTATTTTTTTTTATTGGTTGTATCCTTTGTCTGCCAGGAGTTACACATTTATTTTTAAAATTTCTTATCTCTTACCCTGCAGATGTTTAAAATGTTTATAAAGTCAAATCTATTAATCTTTTCCTTCCATTTTAAAGAAACTCCCTAGAAGATACAAACTTTTTCCCACATTTTCTTGTGTTATTTGGGGGTCATGTTTATTTCTACATTTAATCCTTTATCCCTCTAGGTATTTTTCTTTTTGTATAAGCAGGAAGGTAGGGATCCAGCTTTATTATTTTGGTTTCTAGAGCTGCCATAATAAATTACCACAAACTTGGGTGGCTTAAAACAATGGAAGTGTATGCCCTCACCTTTCAGATGCAGGTCCACAATATGCTGGAAAGCTCTAGAGGGATCCTTTGCCTTTTCCAGGCCTCTGGTGGTAACTGGCAATCCTCAGCTTTCCCTGAATTTTAGCTGTGTTGTTCCAGCCTCTGCCTCTTGTCACATGGCATTCTGTCCTGTGTGTCTCTGTGTCCAAATCTTTGTCTCTGTAAAGACACTAGTCATTGGATTGGAGCCCGCTCTAATTCAGTATGACTTCATCTTAATTTGATTAGATCTGCAAAGACACTATTTCCAAATAAGATCACATTCATAGGTACCAGGGGTTAGGACTTCATATCTTCATATCAAGTCACTTGGCTTCTCTTTGCCTTGGTTTACCATGAAGCAGGGGTAACAGTGGTACTTAGCACACACGGTTATGAGGTTAGCTCACACGGCCCTTAGCTCAGTCCTTGCAAGGGCCCTATGCAAGCACTTTAAAGATCAGCTCCCCCAGTGTGGGAAGGAAACAAGGATCATCACATTCTTAATTACAAACAAGCTGAGAGCGTAGTGAAGGATAAGCCCAGGGTGCAGTCGCAGCCTAACAAGGGGACTCAGTTGAGATCGGGGATCAGCCTCTTGAGTAAGCGACATTTAAGCATAAGTTGGGTGGTGGGTGCAGGGAAAGCAGGTTGGGAAGAAACTTCCAAACCTAAGAAATAATGTAGGCTCCTGAGCTGCAAATTTTATTATTTTTTTTCATATTTTAATGTACATAAGGGTAGTATTTTAATATAGCTTCTTTCCTATTTTGAGATGTCCTCTCATCCTCATAGCTGAGCAGTACCATCGAGCAGAGCCAGGTCTCTCCCCAGGAAGTGTTGCCCCTTAGAGGCAAACAGTAAATGGCTTTGTGTTGCACTGACCCAAACAAGGAACAACCAAAACGGGGGTCAGAGCTCCCCCATCTTATGTTCCCAATCCACTGCTTCAACATTGACGTTTTCTTAGTAGTCTCATTTCAGATGTTCTGTACTTGAAACCTTCCAGTGGCTTCCCCTTCTCTCAGAAAGCATCCAGAATCCTTGCCATGGCTCCCAAGGCCTTTGGCCCCGATCCCTGGGTGCTCCTGACCTCATTGCCAATACTCTGCCCCTTGCTCCCTCCCCTCCAACCACATGCCTTCTCGCTCTTTCACGTGGACCTTGCTATTGCCTCTCTCAAGTTGTGCTTCCCCCATGTCTGCACAGCTCCCTGCCTCCCCTAGCTCAGACCTCTGTTTACACAGCACCTGGTCAACGAGGCCTTCCCTCACCCCCGCTCTGCAGCGGCATCTGTCTGTCTTTCTTGCTCCCTGCACCCTGGTTTTTCTCCACAGAGCTGACGGCCACTGACAAAATAGTCGTGTGACTATTCACTGTCTGCCCTCTCCCCTCCCTGATACACATGCTAGAATGTCAGCTGTCTGTGAACCAGAGCTTGCCTAACCCACCGTATATTTCCAGAATTTAGGACAGTGCCTGACACAGAGCAAGTTCTCAATAATACTTGCTGACTCTCAGAATTGTCTAATTCTCTACACAGCCACTCCCATCTGGCTTATCACTGTGCCCACATCAGAGTTATTCTTTCTTCAACTGTGTGTGTGTGTGTGTGTTGAAGAGAGAATATGTCTGTTTCTGATATTCCAGAAAATTTGAAAACTTGCATAGAATTGCAGAACTTCTTGCNGACTATTCACTGTCTGCCCTCTCCCCTCCCTGATACACATGCTAGAATGTCAGCTGTCTGTGAACCAGAGCTTGCCTAACCCACCGTATATTTCCAGAATTTAGGACAGTGCCTGACACAGAGCAAGTTCTCAATAATACTTGCTGACTCTCAGAATTGTCTAATTCTCTACACAGCCACTCCCATCTGGCTTATCACTGTGCCCACATCAGAGTTATTCTTTCTTCAACTGTGTGTGTGTGTGTGTGTTGAAGAGAGAATATGTCTGTTTCTGATATTCCAGAAAATTTGAAAACTTGCATAGAATTGCAGAACTTCTTGCAAACCAGAACTCACTCAACCAAATATATGAAATATATGGAATAAAGGTGGGGGATTATAGTCAGATGATAAAAATTAGACAAGTTGCAAAAAAACCCCAAACCCAGCTCTTTGATTTTGAAGGGCATTAACCTCCCTGTCCTGCAACAGCTTGCCAAATTCAGTGAACTGGTTTTACCTCAATGATTCTACCCGTGTTATGCCATCGATAGAACTGTCTGTTCCCTTCATCTCCATAGCACTCGANGCAACTGTGTGTGTGTGTGTTGAGGAAGAGAGAATATGTCTGTTTCTGATATTCCAGAAAATTTGAAAACTTGCATAGAATTGCAGAACTTCTTGCAAACCAGAACTCACTCAACCAAATATATGAAATATATGGAATAAAGGTGGGGGATTATAGTCAGATGATAAAAATTAGACAAGTTGCAAAAAAACCCCAAACCCAGCTCTTTGGTTTTGAAGGGCATTAACCTCCCTGTCCTGCAACAGCTTGCCAAATTCAGTGAACTGGTTTTACCTCAATGATTCTACCCGTGTTATGCCATCGATAGAACTGTCTGTTCCCTTCATCTCCATAGCACTCGAGTAGGGCTAGCGTGGAAACCCATCCGACTCCCTCCCTCTCTGGACCTGCAGCCATCCTCTCTTCCCACGGCAGGATTCCCGCTTGACTCCTGCTTGGATATTTGGGGAACATTACGGCAGCTGTCCCAACTCACCAAGCCTGGAAGCATATTTAATGTTTATCATGGCTCCCCTGCAGGCAGATGTTTGGCAGATTTCTCTTACTCTCCTTGTTATCTGGTGAGGCGGGCATTTCACATTTTTTCCAAGCGAGGAAACAAGGGCACAGAAAAGTAGTTGTTTTTTGGTAAACTAGAAAGCAAAGAGGTATATCTTGAGAATACAACAGAGCTGGAACTCAGAATGTATATAAAACCTGGAGGATGGCAGGGCCCAGTGGAGCCAGGGCAGTAGGGGCAGGGGTGCAGAGCCTGGGGAAAGGTGCACCTCAGAGGCTAGGGAGTGAGCCAAAATCTGTGACATGGGAAACTGCAGCCTGCAGCCTCGCCCAGGAAGCTCTGCTGGAGTCGTGTTTGGCGGACAGGAGGACACGGGTGGGGAGAAGGGAGCACTCTGCGTACGAAGGTACAGCCCCCACCTCGGGGAATACGGGATTTTAGAAAATTGAAATGTTCTTGACGTATAACATTATATTGGTTTCAGGTATGCAGCAGAACGAGTTGAGGTTTGTACGTATTATGTAATAATCACCACAATACATCTAGTTAACACTCATCATCACACACAGAATTTTTTTCTTATGATGAGAACTTTTAAGATCTATTCTCTTAGCAACTTTCACTAATACAGGATACTATTCTGAACTCCAGTCANGAATTTTTTTCTTGTGATGAGAACTTTTAAGATCTATTCTCTTAGCAACTTTCACTAATACAGGATACTATTCTGAACTCCAGTCACCATGCTGTACATGACATCCCCCCCGACTTACTTACAACCCGAAGCTTGTACCTCTTAAATATGGGATGTTTAGATGGGTTCAGGTAAAGAATCTAGAGATCCTAGAAATCAAATGGGCTTAGTCTGTGCTCCAGGTTTGTCCGGGCTTTTGGGGGGATAAGCACTGGGCCTTCGAGTACCAGGATGGGAAATCCATTGCAAGTGGGTGAAGCTGAGACAGATCTATTTCGAGGGATTCGAACTCAAGCTTTATCTATCTCCAAAGAGCAGGCTCTTCCCGCTCGTCTTTGAATATAAGTCATGCTTTAACTCTGATAACCAGGCAGCTCCCTCCAGAAATAGCTTTAGGTGAAGCTGGAAATACACTTAACTACTAGTAAGTTACTTATGGTGGTTACTCGAAATGCTACAGTAAAATAAGACGAGAAGTCGTCATTTTAAAATGTGGCAGGTACTTTCCTCACTCTGAGGTTCATGAGGGTTTCCAAATTTTGTTTAGGAGCTCAGTGTACATCTTGTTCAATGGATATTACACCTAAGCGGTTGTGTGGCCATATTTTATCTTTGGGTATGGATAATAAATGAATACTAATCCATCCTTCTGCCCTTCGACTCCCAGAAAGCAAAGCAGTAAGAGGGGATTTCCAAACTGCACATGCATAAGTCAGCATCTTCTCTGGAAATCATGAAAAAACAATGAGAATTAAAATTAAAAAGTTATCCATGGGCCAGAAAAAGCGATCTAAATTGCACAATTGTTAAAGAAAAAAATAAGGAAAATATCCCACTTCAGAGAAAAGACGAAGCCCCTGGGATATCTTTCAGAGTTAATTTCTAGTGTAAATTATTTGTATTGATATAAAGAACGAAACAAATACAACTGTACTTCAGTAATAAAATTGTTTTAAAAACAGAAAAAGTGATCATGTGAATAAATGTCCACTGAAACCTTTATAACCCTATTCAAATATTAGGTTTTTTGTTATTGAAGTTTTGGGATCTTTCCAAAAAAAAAAAAGAATAAGACAAATGAAATAAACACCTGACTCCAGGTGTTCTTATAAAAATAAATGACAAATGAAATAGAAGACAGTAGGAAGGAATTTTAAAAGGCAAAAGGAGATATGAATGAAACATGAAAATTTTTTTAAAAAGTAGGAGGTACAACTAATTACAAAATCTGGTTCCTTGAAAAAATTTTAAAGATAAATAACTAGCTGACTTAATTAAGAATACAATCTTAGAAAAGGGAGAAAATATCATTACTCAAAAGAAGAAATTACAAAAGAGAAATAACAGAAACAAGGGAAATCGAATATGGATATCATTAAGGAATAATGTGCAAACTCTATGCAAATAAATTTAAAAGCATGAATGAAATGGACAGTCTTCTAAAGAAAATACAATTTGTAGAAACTGAACCTAAAAGAGATAGAACATCTGAACACACTAATTAGGAGAATTCGAATTAGAAAATTGCCAAAGAAATGCACCCCCCGCCATGTACCCCATGTCCCACCCAGAGAAGCACCCAGACGACTGATCAGGGAAATCTCTCCAACCATCAAGAAGCAGCTACCATCCCAGGCCACACAGATTACGCGGTCCGGCTGGAGAGCTGGCGGTGGTGCCGCATGGTGTTGCAAAGCCCGAGTTGTCTGTGTGTGTCTGAAGGAACCACAGTGCTCTCGCAGATCCGACAGTCTCAGCCCTGTCTCGTCAGGACTCCCACCCTAGATCATAAGAAGCAGAGAAGCATCTTCATGTTCTTTTGGCTTAAATCTCATAAATTCCTGCCAGCTGCTAATACACATTCCTTTTCACTAATTCACTAGTTATGCCTTAAGGGCTTACTATGTGCCCAGCACTGTCCATAGTGAAACAGTGAACAACACATACGATGTCAGGAGGTCACTCCCGGAGTTTCTGTTCTAGTGGGGGAGATAGCAAGAATAAAACAAAGAGTCTATCAAATGATGATAAATGTTATGCAGAAAAATTAGGCAGACAAAGGATATGCAGACAGATGGCGGCGGGGGGAGAAGTGCAGCCATGTTGGGTGGTCACGGAAGAATTCACTGGTAAGGTAATATCTGAGTAGACACAGAAAGGAGGTGATGGGTGAGTCTCAACATCTCAGAAAGAGCATGCAAGCAGAGGGGACAGTGAGTAAAAGATCTTAGCATGGGGATGAGCCTGGCACACCCGAGAAACAGCAAAAAGGCCATTAGGGCCAGAGCACTGTGGGTTAGGAGAAGTGTAAGAGGTGAAGTTAGAGGTAATGGGGTGAGATTGCCCACAGCCTTGTAGGTGAATATAAAAATTTTGACTTTTATTTTGAAAGAGATGTGAAGACATTAGAAGGTTCTGAGCACAGGCTATGATTGAACATTTTAAAGGAACACTCCTGCTGGTACAGTAGACAGTGGCAGGGGTGGGGAGAATGGACAGGAGGCTATGGCCATGGCCTAGACAACAGATGGTAGTGGCAGGGACTCGAGTGGTTGCAGTGGAGGGGGTGGCAACTCAGTGGATCCTGGTTATGCCGTGGAAATCTTTCTGGAGTTGAAACAATGTCCAGGTATATGCTAGTGGATGGGCTTAATGATTAGTTATATCCAGTAGGGTTTTCAGGGTCAGTAAAAGAACTTGGTCAAGAACAGTCAAAACAAAATCAGTAGCATCTTTTACCTGGAGCAATAGGCATGAAGAGCAGAAAGTTACCCTAAAGAAGCCCTCAGTCCTTATGAATGGAGGTCCCAAATAATGTATTAGTGTTCATGGTCCAAAAATTAATCAAAGCTGATCTTTATCAGATTGGCCATTGTGTTTATTGCATGTATTTGAACAAGGAAGTTCCTTCTTTTGCTGGATTCAAGTCCATAAATTATTTTGAAATGCATGCCAATTATTTCCAGAATGCAGAAGTGCTTAAAGGTCAGGAGTATTATTCAGAGTTATTGAGGGCCCAGAGCACAAGAAAGAACAAGTGGCTTCCCAGTTATTGGTACAACAAGTATGTGGTCCTCTCTAGGTCTGAGGAGGAGAAGAGTGGATTTCAAGTTATCATTGTGCTCTGTTAAATTAACTTGAGAAAGAGGCCCTGCTGCTTACCAATCATAGACTAAGGANGGAGCACAAGAAAGAACAAGTGGCTTCCCAGTTATTGGTACGACAAGTATGTGGTCCTCTCTAGGTCTGAGGAGAAGAGTGGATTCCAAGTTATCATTGTGCTCTGTTAAATTAACTTGAGAAAGAGGCCCTGCTGCTTACCAATCATAGACTAAGGAAAGAACCTGGAGCAGAAACCCAGTCCATCTTAGATATATCCCAGTGAGGCAGTTTTCAGACACTTTTCTGAAGGAGAATGAGGAACATGTGGCTGTTCACTAGCAAGACCTGGCTGAAGAAAAGGAAGCTGGCCCCCTCAGGACCGGCTCTGCCCTCTGGTTCATTACTGCGTGCCTGACACAGTGCCCGGGGATACAGCGCATGCTCAGTAAACATTCATTTGAGTGAATCAACAATTAAAGGAATGAATGGCCAAATCTTCATTGGTATGGTTCCATCCCTTTATGGAATAAATATTACATGTGAAGAACAACACATAGTGATTTTATAATAGACCCCTCAGGTCAGTCAGACCTGCCTTCATCCTGTGCTTTGTCACTACACGCTATAGAGCTGGTTAAGTCCCTTGAGTTTATGTCTCATTTTCTTCATCTGTAATATCACGATAATAATACTGACCTCCTGGGCTTGTCCTGAGGATTAACTAAAATAACGCATGAAGAGAATTTAACACAGTCCNAGACCTGCCTTCATCCCGTGCTTTGTCACTACACGCTATAGAGCTGGTTAAGTCCCTTGAGTTTATGTCTCATTTTCTTCATCTGTAATATCAGGATAATAATACTGACCTCCTGGGCTTGTCCTGAGGATTAACTAAAATAACGCATGAAGAGAATTTAACACAGTCCTGCATAGTTATTAGTCCCTGTTATCAACACTAAAATGGCATTCAAATTACCAAAAGACGTTTTATAAAGATGGCATCTTGTAGGCAAACTTTTAAAGTCCTTTTCCTTTTGTTATGAGAAAGTTCAAATATATATAAAAGTAGAAAGTATAATGAGTATCCTTGTACGCAATACCCAGTTTCAATAATTATCAGGCCGGCTGGTCACCCTCTTCCTGACCCCTTGGATTATTTTGAAGCAAATCCCAGACATCGTGTCATGTTATCTGTAATACTTCAATATGTATTTCTAACAATAATAATAATGATAACCAAAATCCCATATCACACTTAAAAATAAGTAATAATGATTTCTTAATTAGGTGAATTGTTGGTCTGCGGGAAGCCACAGGGAAAAAGAAGAGAATCGGGTCTGTCCAAAGTAGGGGCTTAGGCAAGTTTTTTCTAGACCCGACATGATGGAGGCACTCTTGTCACTCTCAAGGTGACTCTTCCTGCCAATGAGATGAGGGGGTGAGGGTAGCAGGTGGCAGGGGGCAGGCGGGGAAGGTGGGGAATGAGTTGGAAGCCAGCATTTCATGCTTGAAGCCAAGTAGAGCAGACATCTCCAGTTACCTGTAATTCTCTTACTTCCCAAAGCAAATATATTTTCATTGGAAATAATTCTGTATAAATTCTGCTTCCAAATTGGTAGGATTTTAGAATTTAATTTTACCTTCTCATCCACCTGAGGTGTTGTGGCAGAACTGGCTTTTAGGTCGATTATGATATCACACAACTAGAGAGCTCCCTGAATGCTTACTGGACTGGTCTGGTTTCTGCAATTTAACATAGCACAAAACTTCACACGTCTTTGAGAGAATTCAGTTCTTAGTATATTCTGTGCTCTTCTCCCTTCCCCTCTAACTGTCCCTTCTTGGTTCTACAAGGTCAGTAACCCAGTGGAAACCCCAATTTCATTGTCTGCTGCACTACTTATTAAGCCTTGAATTAAAATATTTTTCTTTTTTTCTTAACTGGAATTTGGGGCAATTGGGTTGTTTCAAAACAAGGGCTATTTGCGCGGAAGATATGGAACATCAGTAGTTCAAACACAAGTTTCACTCTTCCTCCCCCACATAAAAGCCAAGATTAATGTGGGTGGCTCAGTCGATTGGGCGTCTGACTCTTGATCTCAGCTCAGGTCTTGATCTCAGGGTTGTGAGTTCAAGCCCCGCTTTGGGCTCCATGCTGGGCATGGAGCCTACTTAAAAAACAAACAAAAACAAGTGAATGCAAAGTCTAGAGCTCACTGGGTAGTGTCAGTAAACAGGTGCTGCTGAGAAGCCTAGAGGACAAGGACCACCAAGAAGTTGCAAAGGGAGCCTAAGATCCGTGGCATGTTTCTTCCTTGAAAGCTTTTGTTCACTTCTGAGCAGTGGCAATCTCACCTGGAGGAGACAAGGGGTCTGGTTCAGAAGTCGGACACAGCGTGGAGGCTCTGGAAAGCCTGGCGTTATCTTCACAGACCCCTCCATACTGCTCTGGCAGTTACGTCTACTTCCCTTTACAAGTGGGCTTTGCAAGGCAGGGGCGATGTGTGTCTTTACCGCTGCTGCACCCTTGCTGCTGGGAGTCATCAGGCAGCCAATGTTTGTTCGATGTCACTGAGGAAGGACTGAATGAGAACTGCTTAGCAGCCCGCGCTAGTACTTACTAAGAGGCTCTTCCACCAAGAACTTAAAAGAGACTGCCGAGGTATTTCCTCTTTTGACCTAAAAATCCTCACTTAAAAAATCATGACTCTCTTCTTGTGCTTGAATGTACAATTTCAGTGCCTCTACAAACAAGCGGTTAAAAAAATTGGTAAGAAAAATGAATATAATGAATCATAGGCGAAGAACAGATGACCTAGTTCGATCAGATTTCAAAGAAGATACCGAAAAGACAGAATGTAGCTCAAAATGATTGTCCTCCACATTCAGCCTTCTAAGGACTCCTGTAGTTTGAGCCCAAAATCTTTCTCAGATGGCTGCAAATGGAGGGTGGGAATAGAAAAGGAAGAGCATTAGTTGAGTGGGGCCCTGGGCCACCATGGACTGGGAAGAGGGATGAGTAGGGCAGAGAAGCCCTGTGGAGAGCCAGAGGGTATGGAGGGTATGAGGTATACCCAGGAAGTTACTCAGAGAGCTTCCAAGAAGGGAGGAAAAGGATGAATCAACCAGAGACCCTACCAGCTTGAACCACAGCCAGGAGCCCAGGGATGCTGTAACTGCCAAGTACATTTCTCAGAATCACTCCGCCAGTCACATGCTGGTGGCTGGCAGCACCTCTGTGTCCCAGGGCTAGACTCCCTGAGGGCCCCTCGAGCTGTTTTATTCCCTCACCTTCTAGTGCCTTGCACAATTCCTGCCCTACCCTGCCCTGCCGTCTGCCAATCCTCAGTGTTTTGCCTTTTCAGAGCGAACAAAGTCCCAGTCCCAACAAAAACAAACTTCCATATTGAAGTGACTTACGGCAAATATTTTTTGAAGTGATTTTTATACTTTTATAATAACCCTAAAATAATAAACAACATAGTGTGTTAAAAAAGTGAAATTGTAGTTGCTTCAAGGAACCATGGTTAAACCCAGGAGGGGATGTCCAGCATGAGGATTCTTCAGTTTCCTCTTCTGTCCAGAGCTGAGCTCTCAGTGAAGGGACCACTGGTTGCCTGGCCAGTCGCGCTCCAACCATGACGCCTAAACATTGCTTTCTAGGCTTCCTCATCAGTTTCTTCCTGACTGGTGTAGTAGGTAAGTGCTTCACTTCTTTCTAATTGCTCACAACTTTGTCATCTGAGTTTGCTCAAGGGACTGTTGAAAACAGCTCTAGTGCTTTTCTGGGCTTTGTCAAATGTTCAGCTTTCTTCTGGCATGAAATGGTGAGAATAGATATGGGGTCAGTTTCTCTCCACAACTTGCATAACTCCAGGTAGACTTAATTAGTTAGCTACTAAAGAGGAGACACTCGAGAAACTTCATATCCTGAGAAAGGAGAAACCGAGCGCTGGGCTGAGGGCCTGGAACCAAAATGGATCCCAGGCAAAATTTCGCCTCAGTGTGGCCAGTAATATAATGGCTCCTAGGAGAGCGGGTGAGTGGCCTTGGTGTGGGCTTTTCATCTTGGTCGTTACATTCCATCACCATCACGGAAGGGACTGAGGACACTATTTCTCCATTGCTATTTACTCCCTCTGGAGCTTGGGAATGGGGTGGGAGGATATCATTTACATTTTACAGTTGTTCTGGAACTTGAGCGTGCACAAAAATCCTTCCCTTCAAGATTCAAAATGTTGACTTCTGGGCTCCACCTTTCCCATCTGCCCTTCTAGCAACTACTTTAGGAAATCCTTCTGCAGGCATCCCACTGCGAAGTACTGCTAAGCACAATGGTGACCATGTTAATGTTCAAAGTTTTTCCTTCTCTCTGTATTTTAGAAACTCAGTCAGCCCATGAGTCTCTGAAGCCTCAGAGAGTACATTTCCAGTCTCGGAATTTCCACAACATTTTGCACTGGCAGCCTGGGAGGGCTTGCACCAGCAACAGCTGTGTCTATTTTGTGCAGTACAAAATGTAAGTAATTTGAGCTTCCTCCGGGGGATCAAGATGGCCACTGGAATTACATGCTCTAGAATGCAGGGCAGTGTTAGGCCCTTTTTTCAGTTTCACTGGCATTGAGAAGAAGCAGAGGTAGGGATAGGAGTGTCTTGTCTCCTTGAAAGCTGCCTGGGGACACAAAATGCACGATAACGAGCAGTCTCTTGGGGAGAAGCTTCAGGCCTCAGAGACCCAGTGCCCGACCTCACCGGCCGAGCCTTTGGCTTCACAACGGAGCCTGGCACGTGGTGGGCCCCCTCCATGTTTATCTAGCGAATGTTGGAAGCGACTTGCTTAGTACATAGTAGGTACTCAACCAAGCTGACGAAGCCCCTGTGGGACACATGGAGACGAGTGTACAACATATATTTTTAATTCCAAAGTCATTTTTGAAAACAGAAAATTCTTTTCAAAAACAAATGGCTGCTTTTGTAACATGCGGCTGCATGTTCCTGTCTGTGCTCTTCGGGCTGCTTCTGGGGGATCATTGCCAAAACTCAGATAGAATCAATTCCTTTCCTGGATCGAGGCCTGGAAACAGAAGCTCCCAATTTGCAAACGGCGCGTTTTTCCCCCCCATACATTTCTGGGGTGGGGGTTGAGTCTCCTCCTTCTCTTCCATAGTTTGAGATGCTGGCTGAGAGATACTGAGAGAGCAGATATTACAGTTTCACGTTCATGATTTTTCATTCGAAATTCGGAAAATCAGATGTAGCTGTGAACCAAAATAGCAATTTTTATTCCGTACACTCATCCACATCTCTCTAGCACGGGGGTAGGTTCAAAGTCTGATTTTCCCATTAATTAACCTCTTGTTAATGTCATAAGAACTATTTCCAGAAGTTTTTCAGGCTTTAACTGCTGCTGCATTTCTCACCATATTTTGTAAAGCAACTGTAAAATTTTTATGCATCTTTACAATAAAGATTTCTCCATTCTAAAAATAGATTTGTGCATAGTGGGAGATACTCCAGCATAGAATGTAGGGATTGGTGGGTTGTTGTTGGGTTTTTTTTAATACATTCCCCTTAGGCAATATAAATAGGGCCTATTTGTGGTCCAGTGTTAAAAGTGGATTACAAGTTGTTTCATGAAGATTAAATTTCTGGACCCCATGGGAGAATTTTATACTTGTAATTATTTTTCTTAAAGAGGGCTCCCAAACTTTGAGATTCAGAAGACTTGGATCCATTCCTCTCTATATGGTATTTTCAAGAGCACAGTACAATTTTATATTTTTGAAACCTTTCACTTTGGTTCTATTCCATTCACGTGGGTCTACCATTAATATCTGTCCCTCTTAGGAGACGATAAAAGAAATGAGGTATCACATACAAAGAGAAGCCAGCCACTATAGCTAAATTCAGCTAGCAAAGACCACATCTCAACAATAAATAACAATTAAAAACATCAAATGGTGCTCCATGTTTGTAACTTGTTCTGCTGTCATGGTATCCTTTGATAAAATGCCACTGCTGCCATCATACAGTTTACAGAGTACAGACACCGGAAGTACCTCTCATTATATGGCTGGAGAGCTAGATTTCAAGTCTTTCCACAAATATTTTGGGAAGACTTTTGCCCTAGCTTCTCATCTCTACTCTGTGCCCCCCATCGTCTTATTGCATCGTTTCTGATTTGTGACGGAAAACGAAGGGAACAATTAATCTTTCCTTCTGCTGTTACACCATCTCATACTCTTGGGCTGAGTCAACTTATCTGTGCCTTTGCCCTTTTTTTCAAGGGCTCCCCTCCCTCACTCCTAGTTCCTGATTGCAGGACTCCCTCACTACAACCCTTACTCCATTTTCAACAAAAAGATCGACCAGATGTGTTGGGTAAGCAATACCTGAGATGAAAATGGTAACGACTTCTCAGAATCAGCCACATTACTCAACAGCAGGCTGATGAGAAGTGAAGAAAACCACAGGGTTGAAACCTCAGAAACATTAAGGATGTGGGAAGCTAGTACTCAAAACTGGAAGTTGGTTCATATACCAGAAGAAAAACTTCACTAAGTATTAAAAACCCCAAAACCCTTTTGCTACAAATACAGAAGGTGTCAGGCTTGAGTTTATCTTTCAGCAACATAATGCTTTGATTAACAAGAATAAAAATGTTTTTAAAGATATTTGAGAGTAGTCAGAAGCTTTCACAGGGGTACTGATGTTGGAGGACAAATCCCAACCAGGCTAAAAAATTAATAGACTGAAAAAACGGAAGACTCCTTCAATGGGGGGGGGGGGAAGAACCCAACAACCCTCAGATCTTTGTCTTTTCCCTTCTATAGATATGGACAGAGACAATGGAAAAATAAAGAGGACTGTTGGGGTATTCTAGAATTCTTTTGCGACCTTACCAACGAAACATCAGAAATACAGGAACCTTACTATGGGCGGGTGAGGACCACCTCGGCTGGGATCCACTCTGGCTGGACCATGACACAGCGCTTCACTCCCTGGTGGGAAAGTGAGTTCCATGGAGTTTCTTTGTATTTGCTCTTCCTGCCCCTGAGTAGCCCCACAGAGCAGGCCGTGTGCTTTGCTGAACTCTACGGCATCATCTCGTTTGACCTAATTCTCAGAACAACCGTAGAAGATGGCTTTTACTGTCCTTATTTTATAGCCCATGAAATCAAGGCCCTGAGGCTCCCGTGGTTGGCCAGGTGTCCTGGCTTGCACAACGCAGGTCAAGATTCACATTCTGCTGCATCTGGCTGCAGATCCCACAAGCTAGCCTGCTGCCAGACTGCTATCTCCTAGGAAGAAAAGTAGTTTCAGACAGCAGACAAGGAGTCCTAATGCTCTAGTCCTTTCCTGAGCATGGGAGTGAAGTTCCTATTGAGGAAATTAAGACTTTTTTCATTCCCCTAAACGGGAGACCAAAAGTTTGCTCTTATATCCATTCTTCAATGACATATATTCTTTTTCTAATTTAGTCATAATCCTAGAATAATATAATCTAAAATGTAAATTATAAGATAAACCATTACCATGTAAAAGAGTAGACAAAAGGGGAAGAGAAAAAGAAAAGTGCTTAATGTGTGTGTGTGTGTGTGTGTATATAAAGATACACATACCAAAGCAAGAAAGAAAATCTGGATATTTACTGCAGTCCTCATAATCACAACTAGTCATGAAGGTAGTTAATATTTATAACTTCTCTCAGTGTTAACTCAATGTTCGCTTTCTTTCCAGCCAGCATCTCAGCTCTTCACTCTCATGGAGTTGGGGTCCTTTTGGTCTTTCCTGTATCCGTTTAACAATCTTACATTAATTTTATTATTGAATATAGGAGCTCTAAGAGGCACCCCAGAGGATAGCCAGGAATACTTCTACCTGGTCCTATTGTCCATATAGCAACTCTGCTTCCCCTTGATACTTGGAACCAGTTGCCCCAGACAACACACAAGGACCTCATTTTTTCCTTGTTGGTTAAATGGCCTGAAGAGCTCCAAACAGTCAGGAGGCAGCTTCAAGTTCCAACAACCATTGTTAAAATCAAGTATATGGGAAACAAACCATTTCATGAGTTGTTCACCGTATTTAATAGTGAGGATCAGCCCTCCCACTTCCACTTCTTACGTCCTAGGCCAGTGAATGCTATCTGTGACAGAAACAGCACCATATACTGGTCACAAGATTAGAGCATATACCAGTTCGTATACCACCTCACAAGGTCCTGTCTCTCAAACTGAGTTTTCAATTAGCTACTTTACCTTCCTACGAAGCCAGGGGTTTCTGAGTGATGGGCTATATCAGAAGACCAAATATTCCTGCGAGTATGAGACTGACTTGACCTCTTCCACATTAAGTTGGTTCTTCTCTCATCAGCAATGTATCGTTGAGTATTATGCTCACGAATAAGACAGTCGCTACATTCACTGTGGGGTGGTCAGGGGGACTGCTGATAAAAACACTGAAGTAGAGAAGACAAATCTATTATCAGGAAAGTGTCCATTCCACTGCCTCTTGTCCCCTCACTGTTAGAAGGGATAAAAAAAAAAAATCTATATACAGTGAACTACACTAGGGGTTCAGCATTGGTCCTTACGGGGAAGTTGGACTCTCAGTAGTGTCAGCCTAGCCTTGGCCAAAGGAAGTCCGTATTGTTGAGTCTATATATAGTCCCCATCCCTTTCACACAGCCATTTTGTTCATGAGCCTAAGGAGCAAGCGTGAGACCCTGGAGAAATAAATTTTCATTGCCTCCACGTAGAGTTTTTAAAACTTTATTGAGATATAATTGACACCTTTTCAATCACCTATATAATGTGTACAATTCAGTGGTTTTAGTATATTAATAGATATTACAACCATCACCCTCAGCCAATTTTAGAACATTTTCATTACCTCAAAAAGAAACACCATACCCCTTGGTTATCACCCTCCTAGATTCTCATTTCTCCAGCCCCTTCGCCCAAGGCAACCACTAATCTACTTTCTGTATCTATAGAGTTAAGAACTCTAATATTCTTGACATTTCACATGAATGGAATCATGTAATATGTGGCCTTTTGTGACTGGCCACTTTCACTTAGCATAATGTTTTTAAGGTTCATTTACATAGCATGTATCAGTACTTCTTTCTGTGGCTGAATAATATTTCAGTACATGACTATATCACATTTTGTTTATCTATTCCTCAGTTAATAGACATTTGAATTGTTTTTACATTTTGGCTATTATAAATAGTGCACCTATAAACATTCATGTACAAGTTTTGTGTAAACAAATGTTTTTATTTCTCTTAGGTATATACATAGAAGTGAAATCCCTAGGTCTCATGGCAACTCTATGTTTAATCATTTGAGGAACTGCCAGACTATTTTCCAAAGCAGCTGCACCATTGTACATTCCCTTCAGCAGTGTATGAGGGTTCCTATTTCTCCACATCCTTAGCAATACCTACCTGACTTTTTGATTACAGCTGTCTTAGTCAATATGAAGTGGTATCTCATGTGGGTTTTTTGGTTTTTGTTTTTTTGGTTTTTGGTTTTTTTTTGTTTGAGAGAGAGCAAGCACAATAGCAGGGAGAGGGAGAGAGGGAAGCAGACTTCCCACTGAGTAGGGAGCCCGACGCTAGGCTCGATCCCTGGACTCCGGGATCATGACCTGAGCCAAAGGCAGACACTTAGCCGACTGAGCCACTTAGGTGCCTTCCTCATGTGGTTTTTGATTTGCATTTCCCTGAGGATTAATAGTGTTGAGTATCTTTTCATACGTTTATTGGCCATTTGTATATCTCTCTTGGAGAATTATCTATTTAGATCATTCACCCATTTTTAAGTTGGATTGTTTGTCTTTTTACTATTAAGTTGTAAGAGTTCTTGATATATTATGGATACCAGACCTTAGTCAGTTATATGATTTTCAAATATTTTCTCCCATTCTGTGGTTTATCTTTTCACTTTCTTGATGAAGTGATTTGAAGCACAAAAGTTTTTAATTTTGATGAAGTCCAATCTATTTTTTCCCTGTTGCTCATGCTTTTGGTAATATCTAAAAATCTTTTGCCAAATATAAGGCTATGGAGGTTTATCTCAAGTTTTCTTAAAAAGAATTTTATAGTTTTAGCTCTTACATTTAGGTATTTGATCCATTTTGAGTTTATTTTTGTGTATGGTGTGAGGTAAGTGTCCACCTTCATTCTTTCATAAATGGCTATCCAGTTGTCCAGTGTCATTTGTTGAAAAGGCTATTCTTTTACCCTTGAATGATCTTGGTGCTCTTGGTGAAAACAAGTTGATCATAGACCTGTGGGTTTACTTCTAAATTTTCAGTTTGATTCCAATGATCTATGTCTTTCCTCATGCCAGTACCACACTGTCTGTTTTGTTTTGTTTAGGATTTTATCTATTCATTTGAGAGAGAGAGAAAGAGTGGGGTAAAGTGGCAGAGGGAGAGGGAGAGACTTCCCGTTAAGCCGGGAGCCCGATGCCCGGCTCCATCCCAGGACCCCAGGATCATGACCTAAGCTGAAGGCAGGCACTTAACTGACCGAGCCACCCAGGTGCCCCCCCACCCTGTCTTGATTACTGTTGCTTTGTAGCAAGTTTTGAAATTGGAAAGTGTGAGCTCTCCTACTTTGTTCTTTTTCAAGATGGTTTTGGCTATTCTGGGTCCCTTGCAATTCTATATCCATCTAGGTTTTTGAAAGCTTCCTTTTGGCAGGTGTATTTTGCTTTGCATTCACATGGACACAGAAATATTTGCTTAGGGGTCCATCGATATACTTCTTATCCAGACCTCCTGCAACCAACTGAGTGTGTATAACATTGTAACAGTCCACTTCTGGCCAGTACCATCATGTATGTCATGCAGAACCTTCTGGGAACCAGGCTGCTGCTGCTTCTTTTTTTTCTTCTTAAGTTAAATGGTCACAAGGGACTCTTCTAGATGCCATAACTATAGAGGAGGAAAAAGTAGTTAGTCGGTAGGTGTAGTTGCACTGAGAAGATAAACTAAATTGATGGTAAGACCTGCTAGAGGCTGGACTCCTATAATCTATTTCCACTTAATGTTGGCATGTTTTTGAGCACTTCGTGATGTTCTGTATCAGAGGACACCCAGTTCATGATCCGAAATTCATGTCACATGTTTCCTTGATATCCCTTGATTCAAGTGTTCAGTTTATATCCGGGCTCAGGAAGTCTAGAACTTTTTCTCAAAAGAAAAATAGCTATTTTCTAAAGAGGGTATGGCTTTGTTCCAAAAATCCAAGGACTTAGAATTGCCACAGTCTCTAAATAGCATCCTGATCTGCCACAGATAATTTGAAGATTGTTGGATTTCCTGGACCATAAAAGGCAAGTGGCCAAGCTGCTTGTTTGCAACAGAAACTAGTTGAGAAGTCTGTCATTTAGTCTGGGTCCTTTTCAAAGCTCAAAATCTTATGGGTTACTTTGCAAATGGGTAACACACCTAAATGTGGTATGTGTTTCCTACAAAATGCATAGTGGCCCAACAAATGCAGTGAATCTTTCTTAGCGGTAGAGGATGCAAAGTGAAGCAACTTGCCTTTCACTTGAGAGGAAATGTCTCAACAAACCCCAGAGGAAGTTTTGCTCCAACACTCTGCTTCAGTGTATCTTACTAAAACATCTATAGTGCGTAGGAATTTAGGTATACAAATTTCAATCAGTACCGTGTGAGCAGTTTAGTGGACCAACATGATACCCTGTGGTACAAAGATCAAGGACTCTGTGGATTATATGTGACAGAGACCCAGATGACAATGAAAGCCAAGTGAAAGGAAATTGTTCTGATGCTTTCTAATTATTGGACAAAGGAAAGAAAACATTCTCCAATCCATAGCTCTATTGATTGACTCCAGCACAGAGATACTGTAACTGAATAGCAATCACACCATGGTCACCACCTGAGTACATTTACAATTATCCCTTTTATTATTCAAGATTATTATTATTATTTATCTTTTTGGAAGAGGAGGGTATATTTCAAATAAATGAGTCAAGTGGGGAATTGATACATCTCACTACCCCTGCATTTTTCAAGGTGTTTTTGATGCACAAATTTTGTTCAAAAGAGAAACTCCATTGGCTTCCACTTGGCCTTCCATCCCATAATAACTTCCATGCCACAGATCAGGGAACCAGAATGGAAATGAATTCTGTCACTTGTTGGGTATATCTCATTAAATTTACTTTTATTACCTGACCACTATAAGAATGCACTGTAAGAGGCATTCTGAGTCTGCAGAGATTATCATCAACTCAGAATCAGGGTCCCATTACTGGCCAGAGTTTGTACTTACCTTTCTCCAATTCACAATTATCCTCTAGGGAATGATGAAAGAAGATTTATCATAAAACTGGTAGCAGTATTATTTGACTTGCCTTCCAAGTCTCACCCTAGTGATCTAACTAGTGCCATGTCCAATTAAATCCAAACTAATTAGATCATGTCCAGAATGGTAGATGCATGGGCATTTAGAAAAAGTCATCTTTAGTTTGCAAGTCTTCAGGTAGCAGAAGAGTGGAGTGGGGGTTGAGAAAACTATCCATGGCATCTACAACAGTGTTTCTTGGAACAACTTGAGATTCAAGCCCAATACACCCCACCAATTCTCTGGTTGAGGAAAAGGAGACTGCATGACTAAGCTGGTATACACCAAAGAGGGAGTTTGCAGAGTAGTTTAATTACTGTATTTGAGCCTAGGAAAGGGGTCAAGTTCAAATTTGTTCCTCAGATAAGGCTTTCTTGAGTGTCATCCATTAGCTTGATAAGATTAGCCAAAGACATTGGCTGAGACGAGCTTCAACTCAATTACATTTTAATTTAGATAGTGTTGTGTCAAGAAGAGTTTGTGATCTCTCTGTGTGACCTTTCCATGAAGGAAAAAAACCCCGAAAGCTAAAAAAGCCTTCTGCCAGGACCCCTTAAGAAGAAAGCAAACCTGGAGCTCCTCTTTTTGAAGACATAATGAGAGCCCTTCTCACTTGCCTGTTTCCTTACCTCTAGCTTTGCCTCTCCTGTCACAGGTCCTGAGGCTTTCTGAAGATAATGTTTTATTTTTTTTTCAAGATTTTATTTATTTACTTGACAGAGAGAGACAGCCAACGAGAGAGGGAACACAAGCAGGGGGAGTGGGAGAGGAAGAAGCAGGCTCCAAGCAGAGGAGCCTGATGCGGGGCTCGATCCGGAACGCCAGGATCACACCCTGAGCCGAAGGCAGACACTTAACGACTGAGCCACTCAGGCGCCCCTGAAGATAATGTTTTAAAAAACACGTTGCTAAGCTACTAAGACAGCTTGTTCCTAGAGTCTGTGATACAGGCCTAATGAATCAACTGGCTGCATTAACTCACCTGAGACCTGTTTCTGAACATGGGGTGTGGTTTTAGGTTAAGGGGTTCTGGCTCCTGGTATCTACCTAGGGACAAAGCAACATCAAAAAAAAAAAACAAAAACAAAAAACAAAAAACCACGAAACACTTCTTAAGTTAAGCAGCATTTGAGGCTCAGTATGATTTCAGTATCTAAAACCATATTTTCTTTCTTTTTTTTTTTTTAAAGATTTTATTTATTTATTTGACAGAGATAGAGACAGCCAGCGAGAGAGGGAACACAAGCAGGGGGAGTGGGAGAGGAAGAAGCAGGCTCATAGCGGAAGAGCCTGATGTGGGGCTCGATCCCACAACGCCAGGATCACGCCCTGAGGAAGGCAGACGCTTAACCACTGTGCCACCCAGATGCCCCTAAAACCATATTTTCTTGAATTAAAAACAGCTATGGAGTTTTAAACTAGGCCTGATTTTCTAATGGAGTGACTTAAAGTCAGATTAAATAATCACCTTGTCTCCATTCATTCCACAAGTATTTATGAAGCACTTACTATGTTCTGGGCATTATACTAGGTCCTGGGGAGAAAATAGCAAGCACAGTAGACACAAAGAAGTTTCTTTCTTCATAGAGATTCCTGTTTAATGGAGAAGACAGACTTTAATAAAATAATAATACAAACAAACGTAACACGATACCAATGGCAGATGGTACAAAAGAGACCCACAGTGCTATGGGAGCCTAGTCAAGGAGGGACCTGACCAGGGATGTCAGGAAGAGCATCTCTGGGGAAATGACACTTGAGCTAATATCTAAAGATGAACAGAGGTTAACTAGACAAAAATGTTAAAGGATTTCCAGGCAAAGGGAATAGCATTGGCAAAAGCCCTCTGGCAGGAAGAAGTGGGTCAAGTACAAGAGACTGAAAGAAATGCATGGTGAAGAAGAGCGGGCAGGAGGAATGTGAAATAGAGGGGACTGGAGAGATAGACCAGGAGTGAAAATTTTCTATTATGGAGTTATGACTTCTTCCAGAAAAATATAAAGTAATTTTTAAAAAAAGATTTACTTATTTGGGCACCTGGGTGGCTCAGTTGGTTAATCATCTGCCTTAGGCTCAGGTCATGATCCCGGAGTCCCAGGATCGAGCCCTGAATCAGACTCCCTGCTCAGCGGGGAGTCTGCTTCTCCCTCTGCCCTTCACCCCACTTGTGCTCTCTCTAGCTCTCTCTCTGTCTCAAATAAATAAGTAAAATATTTTTAATTAATTAATTAATTTATATTAGAGAGATAGAGTGCATGAGGAAGGGTAGGGGCCAAGGGAGAGAATCTCAAGCAGACTCCCCACTGAGCACAGAGACTGACATGGGGCTGGATCTTACCACCTGGAGATCATGACCTGAGACGAAATCAAGAGTTGGACACTTAATCGACTGAGCCACTCAGGTGCCCCTGGAAAAATATAAATTAATTTTAATCAGGGATGACATGATCAGATTTGTGTATTGAAAAGATGACTTTGGCTATTTCTGGAAGTACAGATCAGAAAAAGAAGAGATTGGACACAGGTAATCAAGTCAGTTGAGTTCTTGTAATAGTCTGTAAGAGTAGGGATTTGGCTTGAATTAGGATAATGGAGAGGACTATAGAAAATTTTTTATTGAGGAGGCATTTGGCAGGAAAAATTGGCAAGGCTTGCATATAGAAATAAGGAAGAAGGACATATTAAAGATGACCTCCAAGCTTCCAGCTTGCATAATTGGATGAATCACTGAAATTTTTTTATGAGATTTGATGGAAAAAGACCAACGTGATGGGGTACAGAGTATTGGAGATCATAAACCAATTTTGAATATGTTGAGTTTAACATGCTTTTCAGATATCCAAGGGAAATATCTATGTAGATCCCCAACTCTATTAGACACACATTTGCATGTAGTACAACGGGCATTGACAGGACTGCCTAGGCGGGAAGAAGTATTGAGGAGTGTTGAGTAAGGCCAGGTATTGAAAGAATCTCCAGAAAGGATGCCTGAGTTGGGAAGATAAATCTCAAAAGGAGACTGAGAAGTAATAGCCAACAAGGTAGGAGAAACCCAGGGGACTGATATATTTGTGAATACTCTGGGAAGAGAATGTTTCAAGGAAAGAGCAGTTGAGTAAAATGGCCTTGTGAGGTCAAGTACTCTTAAACTGTCCATTGTAACACGATCACAATTCAGGGCATAGGTCAAGAATGGTCACTCAGTTGCAAAGCTCAGCATCCTAGATTATGCACCAGGAGCTCCTGTGATGTCTGCATCCAGGCTCACTGGCATTCTAGGCCAATACTTGAAATGTATACTTCACCTGCCTTTAAGATTAAGTATCACATTAAGCAACCAAATCTAAGATAATGAAGGTACACATTCAAAGGACAGGTTCTGCATGCAGATGATTAAAAGAAAATTCTTTGATAATAATAACTTGGACCAGAAGAGGCAAAGATTGGTCAGCTTACACATAAATATTTTAATGAAAAAAAAATACACAGTAGCATTTAATCTTGCCAGTATTCATCTTTAACTAATGTCTACCAATTGAAGTGAGTCTAAACTCTGAGTCACATTATTAGGAAAGGACAGGATTTTTTGGCTTTTGGTTGTTTGTTTGTTTGTTTGTTTGGTACTAGATATGTGAAAAGAATGTTAGAAATATGTTTATCTAGGAGAAAATTAAATATACATCAAACTAGCCTACAAAACTAAGCAATAACTCATTCTTCTCAGCTTGCAAGGGATAGACAAGGGATCTGTGGTCACTGGAATTTGGAGCATGGAAATCACAAAGAGGATTAAATACCAACCACTTCACAAAATTAAAGTGTAAACAAAGGGAAACTCCTTCACCAAGCAATTAGGCAAAATTTCTGATGCTTGAAAAGTGAATTAGCAACTTTTGGTTTCAGATTAAATGGGGTAGGGGGCGGGAAGTTGTGAGGGTAGAAATCATCCTCTCCTAAAATGCTTATAAAGTCTGGATAAAACATTACACATTCTTTTAACTCTACAGAGGAACATGAAAGAAAGGAAAGGAAATCTCCGAGGGCCGAAACAAAGTGGCTGGAAACCAGAAGGGAAACCAGAGGATAAACAAAGTGAAGCCTTATTGTCCTGAGGACATTTTCCCAACTCGGTAACTAGACCCTGAGTGGTAACAGCCATTCCTGGGGCAGAAGATGAGGTTTCAGGCCCACACAAGGTGGAGAGTTACAACTAGTACCCTCACAAAACCTTGGACACTTGGAGGGGTCCTATAGATTAAAGAGCAGACTAAGAAAAACCCTTCCAAGAAAGAGGAAACAGAAGAGGACGTATGTTTCAGTATCGGCTCTGTTAGCAATCAGGTGTTTCCTAAATTCATAAAGGCTTGAGATTCAAATGTACCCAACTTTTGTGTTTCAGAAAACACCAACTTGCGGTTGAACAAGGTTGATGGTGCCACAGGACAGCTTGCAGACACAAAACCAAATACCAGAGTTCAGAAGCAATGCAACACATACAGGGTCATTTTGATTTGTGTCTGCAGTGTAGTTCAGTGGAGTCACTATGGTCTAAATGAGACTAAATAAAACAATAAATCTTGTTCCCCTGCATGGCCCATTTACAAAATCAAGTCTGGCTGGCTGAAAACAATAAAACTCAGCAGCTGTGGCTTGTGGGCCAAAGTGCCTGCTTCTATTTTTGTAAATAAAATTCTATTGTAATATAATCACCCCCATTCATTTACATTTTGCCTGGACCTGCGTTCATACTACGTACAAGCAAAGGCAAAGTGGAGTAGTTACAACAGGCACACGTACCACCCGAAGGCTGAAGTATTTATTATCTGGCCCTTTACAGAAACTGTTTGCTGACTACCATTCCATAAGATAACATGGGAGAATATTTTTCATGACTTTGGGATAAGCAGATCCCCTAAAGTACTAATGCTGTCAGAAATAAATGATAAATGGGACTACACTAAAATTAAGAATTTCTATTTATCAAAATAAACTATTAAAAAGATGAAAATGTAAGTCACAGAAGATATTTGTACATTCTGAACATAAAGGACTATGTTCAGAATATACAAAGAACTCTTACAAATTAATAAGAAGAAGACCAGCCAGCCAATTAAAAAGTGATCAAAAGACTTGAATGGTTCTTTGCAAAAGAGGACATCCGAATGGCCAATAGACACATGAAATTCCATTAGTCCTCAGGAAAACGTAACTCAGAAACATAATGAATTGGTACTACACATTTATCAGAATGGCCAAAATTAAAATTTATAAAAATAATAATGTCAAGTGTTACAATGTGAAAAATAGGAACTTTCATATACCACTTAAGGGAATATAAATTGGTGTGTCCACTGAAACATGGAAACGTCTATAAAATCTAAACCTATATAAAATAACCTAAGCCTGTGAATAAATTGTGATATTCATACAATTAAATACTACATAGCAATCAAAAGAACAAACTCTTGATACATGCAACAATATGGATGGATAGACAGGTAGATAGATAAGATAGATAGATAGATAGATAGATAGATAGATAGATAGATAGATAGATAATCTCGTTTGCTTGGGCTGCCATGGAATACCACAGAATACCACAGATTGCCTGCTTAAGCAACAGAAATTTCCTTTCCCACAGTTCTGAGGCTACAAGTCCAAGGCCAAAGAGCCAGCAGGTTTGGTTTCTTCTTGGCTTTCTCTCTGTGTCCTCACATAGTCACCTCTCTGTGCTCATGCATATCCATGTCTTCTTATAAGGACACCAGCCATATTGGATTAGGGCCCACCCATACCACCCATGAACTCAGTATGACTTCATTTTACCTTAACTACCTCTTGAAAGGGCCTGTCTCCAAAGACAGTCATATTCTGAGGTACTAGGGATTAGAATTTCATCCTATGAATTCTCAGGGGATACAATTCAGCCCATAATTTCATATATATATGTTGTATGATTTCAAAAACTAATATATATGGGTGTGCCCGGGTGGCTCAGTCAGTTAAGAATCCAACTCTTGATTTCGGCTCAGGTCATGATCTTGGGGCCATGGGATCAAGCCCCACATTGAGCTCCACAGTCAGCATGGAGTCTGCTTGAGGTTCTCTCTCTTTCTGCCCCTCCCCTGCTCATGTGCACATGCTTTCTCTCTCCCTCTCAATAAATGAATAAAATCTTAAAAAAAAAAACCAAACTAATGTGTATGGTGATAGAAGTCAGAACAATTGTGGTTATCTTCTGGGGTTAAGTAATGGGAAAGAACATGAAGGACCTTTCTGGGGTGCTAATAATGTCCTGTTTTTAATCTGTATAATAGCTATTCAGGAGTGTTTATTTGTAAAGATTTGTTGAGCCATATGATTTATTTATTTATGATTTATTTATGTGTCAATATCTATCTTACAGGTCAACAAAAGTTTATTTAGAATTTAAAAATTCATACTTACCTGGTGGGGGAGATAGCATGATCACGAAGGTGGTACTCTCAGGGTGAAGCTCGTCCTTTCACTCAGGTCATCCTGAGCCCTTGATTTCCCCAAGCACGGGGAACTCGGCTGCACAATTTCTGTTGGTAGGGGACTGTGTACATGCTTTCCTCTGACTTAAAAAAATTTAAAAATTAAATTAAAAAATTCAAACAAAAACAACAAAAAAGAAAGTAATCAATTTAAACATGTGCTTACAATAAAAACACAAGGGAGCAGATCAGTATAAGCAAGTTTGGAACAAACAGTCCTCTACGGGACTAGCCTTTCAAATATTTATAATAGTGGAAGCAAATAGCAAAGTAAATAAAGACATAACAGGAAATAAAAGCGTAATTAAAGTACAAAATATTATTTTTAAGGGCCAAATAGATTGAAAAAAACCCAAATAGAGCTCATCAAAATGAAAAAAAAATCATTGAACTAAAAAAAAAAAAAATTTAATATGGGGACTTAAAGATCAGTTTAGACATGGCTGAATAGTAAATTGGTGGACTGGAAAACAGGTCTGAAAATAAGAAATTCTAACAGATATTGAACTGAAATTCTAGAAGTTAAGCATATGTATCTTTCCATGCACCTGTCTAGCTGTCTAGCTATTATCTTTCTTATCTATCAAGAATGGTTAATTTTTGAGAATTATAAAAGATATGAATCTACAAACTGAAAATATATAATGAATACCAAACGAGAGAACAACAATATCCATCAAATAATTCATTACACCTAGGATTATTATAGTTAATCTGAGGAAAATTAAGTGACGATTAATTTATCCAATTTTTTTCCCGAATTCATAATGATCTGGTTAATGATATCAAGATCCAAGAACCAAAAATTCTCGCTCTGGATCATTCCCATGCTATTCCATAGCATAAAACAGAATCCTGTTGAATGAATTTTATAGCAACATGTTCAAATGGTTTTAAAGCTACTTTGAAGTTTCGCATCTTTAAGAACCTACGAAATATTTGCCCTACTGTCCTATGATTTCCAACCAAATAACTTTTTAAACTTCATTTCCCAAAACAATCATTATGGGCTGGGGAAATGATTGATAAATTTCTCCTTAAAGCTGACTCAGAAGGTATCAGTCTTTGCAAAGAAAAAATTATCTTTAAAGAAACTTCTCAGACATTCATATTTTAGGTGTCAGTAGTATCTCCTCATAATGATTTCTGCCAGATCTCTGAATTTAATTGTGACTTGTTGTTATCTATAATGTGTTCATGTGAAATATTATATTTTTTGAATGATTTGTCAAATTTTCCTATTCCTTCTCCAGCAAAAATAGATCCTCCAGTCCTGAATATAACCCAAGTTAATGGATCTTTGTGGGTGATTCTCCATGCTCCAAGTTTACCATACAGAGACCAAAAAGGAAAAAATGTATCAATAGAAAATTACTATGAGCTAGTATACCGAGTCTTTATAATTACTAATTCACTGGAAAAGGTAAGTTCAGGTGAATAGATAAGTTTTGTATTTTTCTTTTGTTCACTTTAGTAATATTTTAGCTCTAAAGTATGTCCTATCTTTTGCCACTCGATCCCCTCTTACTTTTCTTAACCTTTTTTAAAGTTCCTTCTCACTTCCACCCTCACTGATAAACAATTAGCTCTTGGCATCACTATTACAACTCTTGTGTGTGTGTATTTACATTTGTGACTTTGCTCAGCTACTGTTCACCTATCTTGCTTGCATATCCAAAGATTGGTGTTAATGATATTTAATTCCATTTGCTGACCACACATACTCATTTTTATGGATTTTACATAAACTTTTTTTTTTATTTTTAGTGTTATTGATTCATTAGTTGCATATAACACCCAGTGCTCATCACAACACATGCCCTCCTTAATACCCATCACCCGACTACCCCGTCCTCCCACCCCCCTCCCTTCTGTAACCCTTAGTTTGTTTCCCAGAGTCTAGAGTCTCTCATGGTTTGTCTCCTTCTCTGATTTCTTCCCATTCAGTTTTTCTTCCCTTCCTCTGTTGTCTTCCAAGCTATTCCTTATGTTCCACATGTGAGTGAAACCATATGATAATTATTTCTCTGATTAACTTATTTCACTTAGCATAATCCCCTCCAGTTCCATCCATGCCAAAGTAAATGGTAGGTATTCATCCTTTCTGATGGCTGAGTAATATTCTATTGTGTATATGAACCATATCTTCTTTATCCATTCATCTGTTGAAGGGCATCT
Organism: Ailuropoda melanoleuca; assembly: GCF_002007445.2. Taxonomy (NCBI): domain Eukaryota; kingdom Metazoa; phylum Chordata; class Mammalia; order Carnivora; family Ursidae; genus Ailuropoda; species Ailuropoda melanoleuca. Next base: position 83,112,774 of record NC_048227.1, on the reverse strand, counting down.
TGGCTCCTTCCACAGTTTGGCTATTGTGGATGGTGCTGCTATGAACATTGGGGCACACTTTTTAAGTGGTTTTGGATCATGGCATTATGTCTTTGTGGCAATTTTGCTAGAATATTTTAATCCACCATCAATGCCTTTATCTTGTTTGATGCTTAATTGAATGTTGCTTTTCAGTGTCATCTAAGGCAGGGTTTCTTTGGTTCTAAGGAACAGAAACGTATTTGAACTGGTTCAAATAGAAAAGGGAGAGGGGAGGAGTTTCATTAGGAGGTAACAAGTGATCTTAGTGACAGGTAGATGCAGGAAAGAAAGTGCTGCCAGGCTTTGAAGTGACTAGGAAGGACAAATGGAGACTTGGGTCTTGAAGGATCTGAGTTCATCTCTCTGGCCACATGTTGTGTGTCTACAGTGGTCTCCATGTCTCCTCCATTCTCCTCACTGTACAGTGCAAATTCTTGGAAAAGAGACTCTGGCCACTGGGTCAGCCAGTCTACAGCCCTCATGTTGCACGAACACAGCCATGATCTGCCCCGTTTATCAGGCTCCGAACGAGGACTCTGGAGGAGGATGTGTCTGGGAAGAAATCCTATAACCCAACTACTACTGAGACCATGGAATTTATTAATTTTATCAAAAATAGAGCAAATTAGTGACTAACCAAAAACCATTTATCATCTTATTTTTCCCCTTTATGTATAGGAGCAAAAGGTATATGAAGGAGCTGGCAGAGTTGTCAAAATTGGAGCTCTGGCACCTCATGCTGGTTACTGTGTGGTGGCTGAAATGTACCAGCCCATGCTAGACCGAAGAAGTCAGAGAAGTGAAGAGCAATGTGTGGAACTTCCTTGAAGGGGTATGGAGTGCTCCACAACACGGAAATCAAAAGCTCTCTGACAATGGGATGGCTCATGATTGAAGGATCTCACTGAAAGTTGTGTTTATATTTTCTTGATGCCGTGTTCACCATTACATCTCCGGAGCTCTTTGTTTGTCCATTCTTTCTTCCTTTACATTTTACTTATAAACTAATTTAAGTACCACCTCTCAAAACATTGGAATTTATAGAGGAGGCAGAAAATAAAGGGCTCTCTGAAATGCAGAACTTTATTTCTCAATGCAACATCCCAACAACAATCTGCATTGCTCTAAGACAGCTAAGTAAACTTTTGAGAGCCAAGGTTAGAGTAGACATTTGATAAAATATTGTTGGATTAATTATTTTAAGATAACATTACAGACAGAAACAATTCTGAAGCAATCCTTTTCACTCTCTATTGAAACAGGTAACTTGACATAGATAGGCCAATTTTTACATAAATGGAACTTTTACTTGAATGAATATTTTCCCATATGTTTCCTAGTTCATATGAATATACTTTTTCATACATTTCTATTTTAAAATACTTCTACTTAAGAACTGGTATTTTCTTTTATATTCTATGTAAATAAATAGTATTTGAAAAAACTTCTCATGATCTCTGGATTAATATCTAGATTAATATTGACAATAACATCTAAATACCAAAGGAATCCTATGCAATACAATATCCCTCATTTAATACATACTCACATTAAGGTTCTCTTTTCTGTGTTTGTTTTGTTTTTTAATATTGCCCTAAAATAATTTATCCTTATTCTCAAAATCCAGTAAATATCTTTCAGCAACAAAGTGAAAAGAAACTTTGACTCCAATTAATACCATACTTACTACTCAGCCCCCCTGGGCAAAGGGTCTCTTGCTGGGGGCACCTTCATATTCTCTATATACAAGGATGCTATGAGTGACATTTTGACTGGGGGACATGGGGGATGGTTGGGGAGCAGGTAGAGAGGTTTTCTTGGAGCTGAAAGCACACAGTAGGAGGTAGGTATATTTGGGAGAGGGACTGAAGTGGGCAGAGATTATAGAGCTAAAGAAAACCATCAAAGATCTCCCAGCAGCTCCGCTGCCCCCCGCACCCCAACAAAGGTCTGTGGCCTAAGGCTTAGTGTGGCAACAAAAAGCTGCTTTCTCCACTCTGGGCTTAGTCTTGTATATGTGTTTAAGGCTGTCTTTCTTATAAAGAGATACATATCAGGGAATATTTGTACAGTTCCTCATGAAAACTGCTCCGAGATGTGATTAAAAATACAGTAAATGCTTCTGGTTATATACAATTACACACAATAATAGATGGATTAAAAATAACCCGGAATTGCTTGGAGGGAGAAAGTAAGAGACAGAGCAAGAGCTAGAGAATTAGTTTCACTGCTTTCCCATATGGTCAGAAAAAATGAATCTGGGCATAGATCTAGAGACAATCTCAGCCCAATACCAAAAACTGACCATAAAAATGGATGAAGGGATGGTCATGTCTCTGGGCACATCCCTCAGCAGGTCCAGGCTTCAGTCCATACAAGTCTGCATTTGCACATACATTATATCTCTAACCCTCACACCTGCCCACAAGGCAGTTATGATTATCATGAAAGAGATGGTCACTTACTTTACAGGCGAGCCTCCGAGAAGTTGTGATTTGACAAGGTCAGAGACTATAGCTATCTGCTACACAGCTTAAGCACTTTTATCAGACCCTCTAGAACTTTCTCTGGGATTTTGTACATACAGATATCCCTTTAGTCTCCTAGTTAAAATTCCTTTAAAAAAAAAGATTATTTATTTGAGAGAGAGTGTGAGTGGGGTGAGGGACAAAGGGAGAGAATCTTCAAGCGGACAAGTATTGAGTTTTAGGACAAGAAAGCAACAGGGGCAGGAAGATCCAATGGGACAGCTGTGCAACTGGTGGTAGCTATCTGCTTTTAGGGACAAATAGAGCAGCAGCAGTAGTACCTGTTTGTCCTGGATGGTTGGAAGGTATGTATTCACTGGAAAGATCTCTTAAGTCTATACAGTTACTGGAAAGATCTCTTAAGTCTATATAATTTTAACAAACATTCTCTAGCTGGTAAATTACATCTCCAAGTTGCCTTGAAGGCTAGTATCAATAATTTCTATGGTGTCTTGATTTACAAGAATAAATTCAGAAATTTATTTTGTAACAGAAGACCCAAAGTTTCCAAGGCAAAAACCAAATCCAAAAAACCAAAAACCAAAACCAACAAAAATAGCAATAAAACAACCTGATGAATTGAAAAGCTGATTTGCAATAAACTCTAGACAAGCCTTTTAAAATTATAACCATACCCGGCTTCCGATGTAAAGCTCGATGTACTGTATGGTTAAAATAAATTATAACCATAGCAATTCTTAAATCAAACTATATGATTCCCTTTAATTATATGCCATTTACCCAGAGACATAAGTGAACTTGGAGAGTAGAACATTTTTTATTGTTTCAGTGGATTTTCTTTTGTTTATCATGCTGGTTGGTATCACATTCTCCAGAAAGGAAAGTGGGGCTCTGTGTCTTAACAACGATAAAACTCACTACATAGCCCAGTGCTTGGTGTTGCCCAGACCGAACCACCAAAATTGATCTCCACAGAAGAAGAGTGATCCTGAGAGAGGGACCTTGACCCCAATGCCCCAAAGATGGAAATTTTTTTTTTCTTTTTAAAGCTAAAACCTCAATCCCTTTCAGCACTTCAATGATAGCTAGCGTCTCTTTACTTACCTCCTGGGCCTGCTGTGAGCAGGGCCTGGTCCACTGGGTATTCCTTCCCCTGTCTAGGCCTTCCTCCTGTCTGACCGCCCGTTGGTGATGGAAGCAACCACGAGCCAGTTGTGCCAGATATTTGCATTGGGGTTTTTTATCTATCAAAGATGAATCTGGAGCAATATACTTTGCCTTGAGTAAAACTAATTCCAGACACACTGTGCAACTGGAAATATATATTTTAGGCAGAAAGGCCCTGTTCCCTGCCCTTGAAATCATACCGAGGCTCATGATTCTGGAGGCGGGTCTGTTTAATCTTGTTCGAGGTCTAAGAAGAGGGAGGTGGTGAGAAGAGGCAGCACAGCAGCTGCGGCCATCACTGCAGAGCTGGTCCTTTCTTCCCAGTCACCTGTCATGTCATCCACCGACTCCAAGATTGCCGCTTGATGGCCCCCATAGCTCTGCTCTTCTTTTTTGCCTCTGTTAGTCACCTTATCAAGGGGGTTTCCTCACCCCCCATATGCACAGCACCTCCCTCCACCTACCTAGTGACTTAGGTAGGTCAATCAGGGTTCTTCTCAAATATTGAGAGCAGAGGAGAGATGCCTGCTCTTTCTTCTGGGATCATGCACTGTGAGGATCAGCCAAATGTGGAGCGGCCAGGGGCCAACTTTCCCACCGGACAGAGAAGCCATTAGTGACGGAAGTGAACACAAAAGGAAAGCAGAGCAGAGATGGAGAGAGAGATTTCTGACAGTATTCAAGTAAATCTGGCTGCACTTTGACTTGAGTGAGGAAATAATTTGCTTTTCCCCCTTACTTTACTTTCACTAAATTTCTATCACTTTCAACCCAGAGATCCTTGACTAGTAGAATAAAATAACAATTTGCGTGTGGCACGAATTGTGTGTTGTACAACGAAAGTAGACTTTTGCTGTGTCTACTATAACCTTTAAATACTGAGAGGAACATTACTAGAAAGTGTGTCTTTCTACAGATGATAAAATTAATGCAGTTTGGGCTCGGGAAAGGCCTATAAATGTGTATTATTCTGGTCAGGGTTTTATCAAAGATGGGGTCAGCCACAGCCTTATGTGTTCAGCAAATTTTCAACTTGGTTATACCACTTGGTTCAGTTTGCTAATACCTTGGCACTCAATACGTGTGACTTTCATTTCTACTCATTTTTGTAACAGCAAATCAAGGTCTCATGCGATAGTCTTCAGAAATCATATGGCTGTATGAATATTATAACCAAAGGGACAATATCTCCCTCTTGCTCTATTAATATAATCTTCAAGGTCAAAAGTTCCTTTTAGAAGGCTCCAGGTTCAGGCCACAAATATTTGTTGATGTCCTATTATATGCCCCTCGCAGTACTAGTGACTATATTCCATATACCACACTTACAATATCTCCAGTATTTGTTTCAAACGCTTACAGCTCTCTTGTTCTTTGTCTTACACACACACACACACACACACACACACACAGCAGCTGCCATTATAGGCTCCTAGCATGTCATCTCTACTGGTTTGAGAAGAGGGCTTTGTAACTCTGTCTAAATTCCAGGCAAGGCCTGACTTCACCACTATCTTCCATATTTGCTTGAAGAACAATATTTTGGATTGTTTAAAATTAATCTGCTATTTTTGGTTTTCTCAAAATAACTTTAGCAAAGAAGAATGTTTCTGGAAACATTGTTTGTCAACTCCTTAACATAACTCCAGCTTACAAGTGTATTTCTGTTCTTATTTTTGATGTTGTATGGCACCCCAGGACACAATCCTAGGCATCAATAGTGTTGCCACAGTGGCAAGAATGGAGCTATGGAGATAAGACACTGAGAGTCTGCCAAAACCTCCACAGGCTGGGACCCACTGCCATTAATATACAGTGTTCCAGTGGTTCAAGTTCATTATGAAAAGTAATAAATCTCGTTCTTTTAAGGAAAAGGTAGTTGAGATTATTCTTCTTTTCATAAAAATATAAAAAGAAAAGTGAGCTCACATTGTTCTGGAAGGAAAAGATCTACTATTAAGATCTGAACTTAATCTCTCAGCACCTTCACCCTGAATGGGTGCAAATTCCTTTCCTTTCCAGCAAATAGTGAGAAAAATAATCTAATAGGAAAACAGCCTAAGAATTTCCTTCACTAGCACAATAATAGTACAACATAGGCACACTTTAAGTGTTTGTTGACTAATTGAATTACGTCCCCTGCACAGACATTTGTTATTCTTTCAGGATGCTTTATATTGGAACTACTGTCTTATGTTTGAGGAATCCCCCCTCCCCCAGTTTATGAAATAGTAGCAGGTGTTCCCTTGCAACTAAAGGCCAAGTACTGAGGCTCTGCCAATCTGACAGCCTGGCCCCAGGCTTTGAATCCCCAAATAGGTTTCAAACAGTCTTGTGCGGAATCCGTTCTGGCCAGCGTGGTGAGAGAGTGCACGGAGACGGGCATGGTTGCAGGTTTGGTGGCAGCACCTGATGGCTAGTGTCTGAGCTTTAAGTGGTATAAGTTTCACCCGCCATGCCCACGGCAGCACAGGAAGCTTAGTGGACCAGTCTGTAAGACAACTTGGACATTGCTCCTGGCTGTGCAGCCTCCAAACCAGGTTGTCTTCCCTGCCCCACTTCCACACTCCAGAGCCTGTGAGTTATCCAGAGTACATGTATTTCTATCTATTAAAATCAAGTTATAACGTATATGCCAAAAAGCACACAAGTGTTAGGGATATAGGTCAGTAATTCTTACCTATATATTCTGTATGTATCTCAGACCAAGATATAGACTATTTCCAACATGCCGAAGGCTTCTTTGCATAGCTCTCCCGCTTTGTATCCCCAAGGGGTACACACATCCTGATTTCTATCTCAGAGACAAGCTTTTTCTGCTTTTGAACTTCATATAAATAGAATCGTACAGCATGTAGTATTGTGTGTCTGCTTTCATTTAATGTTAGTTATGTAAAATCCATCCATGTTAGCATGTATCAATAGCTCATTTCTTAAATTAATGTGTAGACCTCCATTGTATATTTAAAACACAATTTATCTATTGCATCCATAGACATTGGGTTGCTTCTAGTTTGGGGCCATCACAAACAAGGCTTCTAAATTTTTCTTATGTATGTTTCTGGTAGACACACTCACAGATTTCTGTTTGATACATATACCCAGGAGTAGTAGGTCATTACGTTTAAGTATGTTTAGCTTTAGTGGATTCTACTAACAAACCCATTTTTTCAAAGTATTTTAATTTGTATTCCCACCAGCAATACAAGAGAATTTGAGTTGTTCTATATCCTTGTAAATATTTGGTATTTTAATATTTTAAATTTTAGCTATAATGGTGGGTATTTAGTTATATCTCAGCTGTGTGTGTTTCTTTAAGCGAGCATGTATTGGGGGTGCCTGGGTGGCTCTGTCAGTTAAGGTTCTGCCTTTGGCTCAGGTTATGATCCCAGGGTCCAGGGATCGAGCCCCACGTCAGGCTCCCTGCTCAGTAGGGAGTCTGCTTCTCCCTCTACCCCCTCCCTGCTTGTGTGTTCTCCCTCTCACGCTCTCGCTCTCAAATAAATAAATAAAATCTTTTTAAAAAATAAATGAGCACGTATTAGAGGTTTAATTCATGAATGAGAGTCCTGGAAGAATGGTAAAGCTTATTCAAAGGACTACAGGAGAGAGAGAAATATTTATAGTCATTGAAAGAAAGAATGGTAGACACAAACCTGGTTAATGTCCTAGAGGTCAATGAAACTATAATCTTCAGGGTTATCTTCTGAAAATCATATACATCTCTACAGGAAGAAAAAGCAAAATAAAATCCCTTTTATCCCTTATTAATTGTTCCTTCATTGCTATCATCAATAATCTTGTATTTCAGCCTGATACACTTATATACATGCAACAAGAATTATTATTTAACATATAGAAGCCAACTGGTGGTATAATCAGCACATCTAGAGCTGCACCTGCTTAAGCATTGACTAAAACCAGAAGATTAACTTCCGTCTCAAAATTTTGCAGAAATTGTATTTTCAATAGTCTCCATCTCTCCGAAGATATTTTTTCAATTGTTCTTCTATTCCAAGTTTAGAAAACTAAGCCCAAGAAATTCATCTCCACCAGATTGATATTTTTTCAATTGTTCTTCTATTCCAAGTTTAGAAAACTAAGCCCAAGAAATTCATCTCCACCAGATTTTACCTACAGGTTCTATAAATGTGGGTGAGTTCTTCTCTCTTCAAGGTCCTCAAAATCTTTTAGAACACCAAGCAAGCTTGGGGATCCTGGCTGGTTAAGCTGGTAGAACATGTGAATTTTGATTTTGGGGTTGTGAGTTCAAACCCTATGTTGGGCATAAAGCCTACTTAAAAACAAACAAACAAAGAAACAAACGCTAAGCCCATCAGGAATTGACCTTCCTTAGTATGTAAGAATGGATCTCTGTAAATCAAAGCAGGTACTAAACCATTTTACTAGCGGGCTTTTTAGGCATTGGTTCTACATGTGAAGTACCACCCTTGTTCCATAATGGTAGGTTTGTCATACTTATTTTAAGAAACTTATTGACCCTGGGGCGTCTGGGTGGCTCAGTTGAGGGTCTGACTCTTGATTTAGGTTTGGGTCGTGATCTGGGGGGTCATGGGATTGAGCTTTGCATGGGGCTCTGCACTCAGTATCCGCTTGAGATTCTTTCTCTTCCTCTCCTTCTGCCCCTCCCCCTCCTCACGCGTGTGTTCTCTTTCTCTCTCTGAATGCATAAATAAAATCTTTAAAAAAATTATTGACCCTTTAAAAAAATTATGTTGTGCAATCAATCAATTCATCAAATTATATTCTGGTTAAAAGGGCTATTATTGATTCCACGCAAGTAACTACATTGCCACTAAAGGGGGAAAGCTTCACTAGCAATCATTGTTTCTGAATTCCAAGGGCTTAGCGTGAATGATAAACTTTCAAAAATATTCTACTTAGGGGTGCCTGGGTGGCTCAGTCGTTAAGCGTCTGCCTTCGGCTCAGGGCCCGATCCCAGGATCCTGGGATCAAGCCCCGCATCAGGCTCCCTACTCCGCTGGGAGCCTGCTTCTTCCTCTCCCATTCCCCCTGCTTGTGTTCCCTCTCTTGCTGGCTGTCTCTCTCTGTCAAATAAATAAATAAAATCTTAAAAAAAATGTTCTACTTAACCAGGATTAGAGATGGAAGAGTTTGAGATAGATTAAGTAGCAATATTTATCATATATCTATCAAAATATAACACTACAAATATACATTATTTCAATAAAAAATCAATTAGATGTTTTTCATCAGTTCATTGTGTTTTATTTGATTAATTCTGACATCCCTAGATATTGGGGTGGGTAGTCTGTGCTACATGAGTTCATCTGTTTCTGGACTGAAGAGAGTTCTGGAAATCCTGACAAAGACTCATGGTATAATCTGACAACTACCTAAACACTTTTCACTCAGAAGCTCTGCTATTCTGAGTCTGGTCTTCAAAGTAACATTAGATGCAGAAGTATCTGGTAGAGTCCTTTCCACTAAGTCTCTGAAACCATTTTCTTCTGTTAAGGATCCATTTCTAGAGTTTTAGCTTATGGCAGAACCTCTAGGCATATGCACGAGGAAGACTGAAATCATTTGTCTATGAGAAGACAGACTGGCTGCAGTTAATTTGTTATAATTGCTACTAATATTAGAATGGAGGAAACTGAAATTTTCTATCAGGGTATAATACATATTTAATTTGTGAGGATTTTGTCAATATTTCCCCTGAAGGTAAGAATGGCCTATGGATAGCCAGTGCATTCACAAGTTTCCATGACCTTCCAATCTATCCTGTAAAGTTGTCCATGTTCGGAAACACATTTATCAGTAATACTTTATCAACACAGAATTGACCTATGAAAGGCTGAACCTTTCCTTTATTTGACAGCTTTCCCATGCAGCTCTTATAACAGTGTTGAACTAACTAAAAATAATATGGGCCATACCATAGCGTACCTACCTACATACATACACACTTACATCTCTTGCCTGGAGGACCTCCAGGGAACCACAGTTTGTAATAGGTTATTCGTAAAACATCTCGAAAAAAATCTTTTTACGCATCCAAGATCTGATCTTGCAAAGACAAAACCAATAGAATTAACACAGAAGGAACTCACTTGGCTCAATAAAGTAGGTGCTAGTGATCAGTGATCAGAAAATGACCATAGTAGGTAGTCTGGCCGCCTACTGTTAAGAGTGATCAGATAGCATTTAAAAATCAACATAGCAAAAGGTAACACAATTGCAAGAAAAGTTAACTCACCCAGCAGTAACTTTATGACTGATGTTCTTCTAAAACTAGGCAAATTTAGACACAGACACAGGAAAGGCAGCCACATGAAGATGGAAATAGAGTTTGGAGTTATGAAGCCACAAAACAAGGAATGCCTAGGATTGCCAGCAGTCACCAAAAGCTTGAAGTGGCAAGGAAGGATCCTCCCCGAGGCCTTCAGAGAGAGTATGCCCTTCCAATGCCTTCATTTCAGACATCAGAACACAGTTCTTGTCTGGACACAGGTTTTCAGACTGACGAAGTTCCTGCCTTGTAGGTTTGGCACACTTTTCCTCATTTAAATGGCAGGTACCTGGAAGCCACCTGAAAAAAAAAAATCAGGTTGGATATGAAGGCAGCACTGTGAATGTGTTCTTTACCAGAGACTTCTCTTTGAGGAGTCTTGACAGGCTTTTGAGAAAGACTCTGAGCATTGGTTTATCTCCTAGTTTGGGATGTAGAATCCGTTGGCTTTTCAAACGTGATAAGCCTCCACTCTCTGGATGCTATTTTCTTCCGTCTGTGCTCACAAACATGCTGATTCTTACCTTAGTTCATTGCTTTTTTAAAAGCCTTTTTACAAGCAGCAAAAAGCAGAGAACACCATTCCCATTCTGACTCTTTCCAAGAGCTACCTCTGCAGAAACAGAGGAAGGGGTCTGCTCTCCCCATTACTGTAGACAATCATTTTTCCAAATGTGTGTGTCAACTAGAACAAGGGTCACCAACCTTTGAGCCTGAAATGCCGTGTGGACCCCACCACCTGCTACTATCCCATTACACCAAGGCCACATTTTATGTTTTAGTTATGACCGCACCATTTCCCATTTCTGTATTAGGGCAGGGGCTAAGCTGCTGTCAAGAGAATCCAAAACATCCTGGTTGAAGTATGATAGCTCTTAATTTCTTTCTCACATGCAGGGTTGAAAAGTAGGTTCTGCCCCCAGGAAATCATTCAGGGACCCATTGGAATGGAGGGGGAGGGGGATAGCAGTAATCTGTAACACATAGCTTTCTAAGGCTGCCACAGAAATAGAAAAAGGAAGAGTGATTCAAAGAAAACATCTCTAAGAAAATGTACTGACAATTACACACATCGATTGCATTCATTTCCTATTGGTGAGGACTTAGGCACATGGCTACACCCAGTTGCAAGAGAGTTGGATGAATGTCTCAAAGAGCATGGCCCCATTCAATGAAAAGGGTAAGAATGATTTGGGAGGATAATCAATAGTCTGCCACGGTCAGCATACTGCTGTACCTTAGTCTTCATAATGTTTATTTAGTATAAGACTGAACAGACAGGAATGTGTGGGTGGCTCAGTTGGTTAAGCGTCTGCCTTCAGCTCAGGTCCTAATCTCAGGGTCCTGAGATCAAGTCCCTCATTGGGCTCCCTGCTCAGTGGGGAGTCTCCTTCTCCCTCTGCCTCTGCCCCTCTCTCCACTTGAGTGCTCGCTCGCTCTCTCTCTCTCTCTCAAATAAATAAAATCTTAAAAAAAAAAAAAAGGACAGACATACCAGAATTTTTCAACCATGTCCTTCTTCATGGGTTTTTACATGGTTCTCAATTTATTGCTATCGTAAACCCTCTTTATACATAATTTCGATAGTTGTGCTTCAACTGCCTTCTGAAGATGGGCTAATTTACCCTCCTACTGAGGGCACTGAGTATACCTGCTCTCCCACAGCCTGACAGAAGTGCATCTTACCTAATCTTTTAGTCTTCGCTAATTTAGTGGGTAAAAGGTGGTGTTCTGTTTCATTCTGCATTTCTTTAATTATATTGCTCTTTTCCTTTATAAAATCATTTTATTTTTCTTTTTTGTAACTACCTACTCTAAATTTTTACCAGTTTTCTGTTGGGTTTTAGGAATATTTTTTAAATAAATTTTTACGATCACTTTATAAAAACATAGTGCTTTTCTGAATACAGTATACTTGGGCCAGGCTCTACATCAGAGATGGGCAAAAAACAGGCTTGTGGACCCAATCCACCCTGTACATGAAGTTTTACTGGAATTCAGCAGTGGTCACTTTCTAACATACTGTCTCCAGCTGGTCGTGCACTGGAATGGCCCTGTTAAGTAGTTGTGATTGTTGGTCAGGAAAACTTCACCTCTGCCCCAGTTTAGGCTTTCAGCTGGCGCTCGATAACAAAAAGATTAGCAAGAGAAAAACGAAACATTCATTAACACATGCAGCACCTATCAAGAGGGAGGAACCTAAGGGAAGAGTGACTCAGAAGGTGGCTTAGTGTTCCTGCTTATCTGGAATCTTCAACAAAGAGCAATACACTTATGGGGAACTGATGGGACACAGGAAGGCGGTTTCAGGCTTCCAAGGTGGCAAACTGTGCTAAGGTCAATATATGGGAGGAAACGAATGAAAGGTTTGTTTGCAGACTCCTTTGGTGCCCCCCTGGGCTGAGAAGTCTGTCTCCAGTTAGAGGAGAACTAAATCCTACCTTTAGGCAGAAAAGGGGGGAGAGTTTCGAGACTTTTCCTGTGTTTGTTCCTTCTTCATTGCCTTCAGCTCACACTATTTTTTTATGTCAAGGAGGCCTGTTTTGGAGTGACATATTCTAGTTTCCTTCATGACAAATTATTATATGGCCTAGAGTCTAAAATGTTTACTTTCCAACCCTTTACAGAAACAGTTTGTCAATCCTTGCCCTAGGCTCACTGAAAGAATCTCCAGTGTTGGGGGCTATCCCCATGTATTTGGGAAAAGCTTCGCATGGAATTTTAAGTTCACCAAAATTTGAGAAACATGACTTAGTTAGTAGTAAAATACAGAAAGGCAGAGTTTCTGAGCAGACTTCTTTTAACCTCTCCTGTATTTCATTTCCTTTTCCTTCCACATTCAATTATCCACACACCAGTGTTAAGAGAAACACACTGGAATTTCCAAGCACGTACAACTGATAATAGTCTACGTCTGGTTATTCAGGTACCGTAAAATTCTTTCAAAGTAGTAAACTTTTAAAAAAAATAAATTTGGGGGGAAAGCAAAAAATGAAGATTTCTTGAATGTCAAAGAAGAAAACAATTTTTTTTAGGAAATGATTCCAACATGCACGTTTATGTGTATGCATATGCATAGATATGCATATATTTGCATATGGATTAGTTTATGGGTTAGAATGATGTGGAAGTGTGTGCGTGTACATATAGATCAGAAGTGCCACTTTGGGGGCGCCTGGGTGGCACAGCGGTTAAAGCGTCTGCCTTCGGCTCAGGGCGTGATCCCGGCGGTTACGGGATCGAGCCCCACATCAGGCTCCTNATCAACCCATGATTTAGCCAACCCAATGTTTTGTTCTCTCTCTCTTTTTAAAAATTTGTTTTGTTTTATTTTATTTTATTTTATTTTATTTATTTTATTTTATTTTTGGTTAGCAAACATGGCTTTTATTAGAGGGTACACTCAGAATCAACTTCTACAGAAAAGAGAGGAAGGAGGCAGGGGTCAGTTGAGGGAAAAGTTGAGCTATGATGCAGGCTGGGCAATGGGATCAGCCAGCCCCAGGAGAAGCTCTGGAGCTTAGATAGCCCTCCAGAGTTGTCCCAATAGCTGAGCAAAAGCCCTTCATTCCTGAAGGGGTATCTGGGTAGTGCATCACAGCATTCATCGCACTCAACATTTCATAAGGGTCAGAAGAACCCCAGCAAGAAGCTTATGAGATATCTTGGTTGTTGTGACTAAGGCAGACTACAGAAAATGACTGCCAAGATGAATTCATTCTTTCAGTCACAGAATCATAGAGAACGAATTTGTACAGCATCATAATGAATATGCAATTAACATTAGCTAATATCATAAACTTATATTGATATTGACAAAATAGATGAACCAACTATCATCAAGGAAGCCACACCTGTCAATGTGGATTTTTAAAAATTTTTTGTTATTTTGTTCAATTAACCAATATATAGTACATCATTAGTTGTTGATGTAGTGTTCAACGATTCTTTAATTGCATGTAACACCCAGTGCTCATCTACAGAGAGAGAGAGCACAGTAGGGAGTGGCAGAGGGAGAGTCTTTCAAATAGACACTGAGCATGGAGCCCAATGTGGGACTCTACCCCATGACCCTGAGATCACAACCCGAGCTGAAACCAAGAGTCGGATGCTTAATCGACTGTGCCACCCAAGCACCACAAAATTTTGTTTCTAATGTGTGTCCCAAAGTACAAGACCACTCTAAAACATTTTTTAAACAATGAAATAATCACTCAGGCAAGTGAAGTTTTCACCTTGTTGTCATTCTCAACATTGAAAGATAATCAGATACACCTTAACTTCTCTTAGCATTCCATTTGACTCTGTTATCCATGACTTTATTAGATCCTCTTTGGAAGGTATTTTGATTTTTTTCCTACCCTCACTCCACCTCACAAAATGTTCTGCAATAAGGTTCTTCTCCTAAAAACAGAAAACTCTTTGGGTGATGGTGTTCAATTATTTCATAAGTCACTAAGATCAGCATTTATTTTCTGTACTCTTTTCTCTTTTATTACAAGTAATCTGTTTCAGTACCACACTAAATTTTAGGTAAATGCTAACATGAATTAAAAGTATCCTCCTTAAATGTATTTCCTCTCAATGAGGAAAGAAATTCTTTACATGCTACATCTATGGCCTTGAACTGTCTTATATTTCAGTTGTTGTAAATTAGAATTCCAAACTCTTCATAACTTATAAAAATAGAGTTAAAACATACCAAAAGATGTGTATCTACTGCATCTACTCCTTGGGCTTGGGGTTTGAAGTTGATATTTATTTTTAGATGGTACTTTTAGTGCCAAAGTTTTAAGGGACTAAATAGTATTAAATAAGGGCTGTGTTAGAAATAGTACTTTGCATTATGGAATTAATGTATTTTTCCAGGAAAGAAGTTGTTTTGTTGTCATTATTCAGAAAAAGAAATTATGTTCTTCATAAGATTTCTGGACTCTGAATACATCAAATGTGGAAGTTAATGTCCTGGCCAAGGGCCCCTCTGTTTCAAATAGCCTAAATTCACTCTGAAGGAATTAGCTACTCAACGCCCAGTTTCAAAAGGGCCTGGGACCCACGTGCAGAGCCGTAGATGACCCTATTTGAAGACATCCATTAAAAACAATATGAGAACTACATTTGGATTTTATGAAATGGGTATTAGTTCGCATCTTCTAAATCTTTACAATTTTAAGGTTCACATTACTCATTCAGTTCAATATAGATTTAGTTCATCTGGTCATGCTATCCTTAGGTTTGAACAACTTTCATTTCTTCACTGATGACTTTTTTTCTCTTAGTGTCTCTTTCTTTGTTCCTATATGTCATGTAGATCAAAGGTTGGTAAACTACTGTCCAATGGCTAAATCCAGCCCTTGTCCTGAATTTTGTATTTTTGTACAACCCATGAGCTGAGTGTATTTACATTTGCTAAGAGTGTTTTTTTTTAAGACTGTGCAACAGAGACGATATGTGGCCCACAAAACCTAAAATATTATCTAGACCCTTACAGAAAAGATTGCCTATCTCGTCTCTACATCATAGGAAACACTACACATAAACATCCACCCAGCTTGTTTCTGTTGTATTGAATGGGCTGACCTAATGGAGATATACACAGGAAATGGCTTTAATTGTCTCTTATCATAGCTTCCATTCATGCTGTGTTGAATCTCCCTTCCCTAACTCTTGGCATCTCAGGCAAACTAACTTTCCAGACAATATCAGCTATTAAAAACTCTAGTCTAGGCTAAACCAAAGCCATAATACCACAGCCAATTTGAAGCTTCTACTCTCCTGCCATGTACCGCCTCCCCCCCACCCCCCGCCCCGTGTGAGGACGAGCTGTCACCTGGGGATACAGTCATCTCAAGCCTAATCTGAGGCCGGAGAACGTAGACAGAAACCGAAACTCATTCAGGTGGCTGTTGGCAGAAGGCCTCACTCAGTTCATTGCCATATGGATTTCTCCATCGCGTTGCTCATGACGTGGCAGCTGGCTTCCCCCAAAGCATATGATCGGACAGAAAGAGAGAGAGAGAGGGAAAAGGAGATGGAACCAGCAGTGTCTTTTATAACTCAGTCTCAAAAGTGACATCCCCTCACTTCTGCCATAATGGTCGGGTCAGGTACAGTCTGGGACAGGATAACACAAGGCTGTAAATACCAGGATGCAGGGATCGTTGGGGGCCATTTTGAAATCTGATCACTACGACTGCTGATCTTTTATGACGCCCTCAGTTTTTGGTCCTCAGCGGGCCACCCCATAGCATGTTACTCCTTGAGTCCCTGTTCCAGCAGCCCTCTGGTGTTGGGTCCCAAGACAGCTCAAACCCAGTTACCTTAGTCGTCTGTGGGAAATCACCATCCCTGCCATACTGAACGGGAGAAATGCACTTCTACTACTACTTCCCTCCTGCCTCGTGCAGCCATTCAAGTCTACTCTAGCCAGCTTTCTGCTTTCAGAATTCTTCAGGAGGAGGGCAGGCACCAGTATGTATGCTCACAAATCTGAGGAACACATTTATCTCTCCCGTGAGTCAAGAACTCTCAGCCACCATGCTCCCCACCAGAGCTCTCTCATCAGCCTTCTCTCCGGAGCACTCAGGGGAGCCTGTAAGTGGTGGCAGGTCAGCAAGCACAAGATGGGGGTGAGACACCAGTCTCCCCTTCAAGCAGGATTTTTCCTCTTGGACTTCCCCTCGGATGTCAGTGTGGGGAAAGCACCAAGACTCCTATGAATTCCTCTTTTTTCTTTTTCCTTTTTTTTCCTAAAGATTTTATTTATTTATTTGACAGAGAAAGAGAATGAGAGAGCAGGAGCAGGGGGAGCCACAGAGAGAGGAGAAGCAGACTTCCTGGTGAGCAGGGAGCCAGACAGACAGCTCCATCCCAGGACCCTGGGATCATGACTGGAGCTGAAGGCAGGCAGTTAACTGACTGAGCCACCCAGGCACCACTGAATTCCTCTCTTTTTAATAAACTTTCATCATTGCTTATATAAACTGGCAGAGGGACTACGAATGAGGGTTAAAGGACCAGTTTGGCCTCTGCTTTGTGCTGTAGGAGAAAAATAAGACAGGAGTTGGCAGTACTCTAACTTTTGCCGGTACTCACCCTATGTGGGCCTCAACTCTGTGCATTCGCAGCATAAAGGGAGAAGTCCCTTTCACTTCCTGTTAGGTGTGTGGTAGGGGGAGAAGCAAGGGTCAGCCTCGGGGAGGCCCTGTGTGCAGGAGGCCCAATCCTTTGTGAAGAGCAGAACTGTTCCCAACATTTACAGGAACTAAGGGAAGGGTGAAACAAATGAGGCTCACATTTCAGAATCTATGTGTTTAAAAGCAAATAAGCTGTTAAATGAAATACATCCTATCCTGCAATCTTGACAAATGTGCCTTCATAAGCATAACACTGAGAAGTGTGGAAAACTATGGTTTTTATGTCACTTAAATTTGGTCAAATATCCACAATGACTGAATTTAGTTGTTATTACTTATGTCTGGATGGCCAGTGACATTCAGATGAGTAACAGACTAAAGAGGTATGTGATTCATACATTGGTATCTATTATTATCATTATCTATTTACTTCGTAATATTAATTATTCATGCCTTTACTTCTATTCGCTTCATTTTACAATTACTAATTATGTTGTTTGAATCAAGATTTTCACGTATCTTGTGTTCTGCTCACAGTAGTGCAAAGTAAACAACCTTCCTACAGACACTGTTGTTCTGATATAGTTTTTACTGATTTCAATTTGGAGAAATTTTCTTCTACCAGGCAAGGCCCACAGACTGCTTTGGAACAGTGAAATAGCCAAAATTAGGCTGGTTTTGTTGTCTTTATTTTTTTTTTAGAAAGTTTTGCTTATTTTGTTAGTAGCAAATAATGGCTCAGAGCAAACAACTGCAGAGAACAAAAATTCAAAATTAATTTGATAGTCCAACAAAGACCATGATTTTCTTTTTGGAGAACAGCTATTTCACACTACCCTTTAAAGGTACCTTGTATCTTGTCTGAATTGAAAACCAACCTATTTAACAGCACTTACCCCACATGCTCATCCTTTGAGAGTGTCTGTAAGGCCAAATTTATTTATTTATTTAGCTTATTTAGTTACTTACTTACTTACTTGAGAGCAAGAGCAGGGGGAAAGGGCAAAAGGAAAGCAGACCCCCTGCTAAGCAGATAGCCCAATGCAGGGCTCGATCCCAGGACTCCAGGGTCACAACCTGGGCCGAAAGCAGACCCTTAACCGACTGAGCCACCAAGGCACACTTGTAAGGTCAAATTTTATATGTGCTTCATCTTTAGGTAGATGAAAATATTTATATAATCTCTGCACTGTTCCAAAGAATTTCATTACTCTTGGCCTTGTCTCTTGGGAACATATTCTAACTGTACCATACATGGCACAAAGAATGCTTCTGGATTTTGGGCTAAAATTCTGGGTATATATCATTTTCATTACCATTACCATAGGTTTGCTTTGGATAACCTTTTAAATCAATGACTAAAATTTCAAGATTGAAATTATTTTTTCAGTTCAAACCTGTACCTTTTTAAATGAGGTATAAGGTAGTGAAATAATCATTAATTTCAACTTCCTTGTTTACTTTTTATGTTAGCTCAGCAATATGTATGAAAAATATTTGTTGTTAAAACATTGACCTTTGTCCTTGGTCTAGGTAAACTTAAAATGTTGCGGTTTTGATTATGTATGATTCATTCTTTCTTTTTATTATATATTTAGTTAAATGATATCTCAGTTTGAATTCTCTATCCTAGAAAGGGACTCTTTTTGCATTTAGAAAGTCTTACATGTTGGCCCATTATTGAATCAAATTTCAGAATAATTTCTACAGAACCTAGAAATTTCACATTGTTTTCTTTAACTACTTTGCTCTTATTACCAGAAAAGCATCACTATGTTTAGTTAAATATTGTACATATAGTATTATTCTATACAAACATGACATCAGTGTTTTCTGTTGGGGTTGATTAGCCTTTCTCAAATACTGCTGATTATTTGCTCTCTGTTCCGTCTTTCTTTCCAGCTGAATGATTGTGTCTATGCTTTTTGTATATACAATTTTATGATCTGTAATTAAATCTTCATTTAATAAAGAATATGGAGTCACAGGGACTCCATCGGAAATGATTGAACCATGTATTTGAGACTGATTTTCTTATTCATTTTCATTGTTTTGAGCAGTAATTAAAATTTCATTAAATAGTTTGTGAAGTGTAGTTTCTATCATTGTTTCCAGATTTTAAGTTTAGCTGGCCATTTATTTCAAGATTTTCTATATCTTTTTCTTTTCACCTTTTTTTCTTGACATGTCTTTCACCAAACTTCCATCTGTAGGCAGAAGAAGAAATTATATTATGCTATATTATGAAATTCAATTCCTACCATCTTCTTGACTTACAGCCATTCTTAATGATCTAGGATTAAAAATAAAATATAATTGTGTACGGACTTGAGCTTGAATATATTTTTAAAATAAATGTTAAGATGAAATATAAATATTATTATTGTATTATTTTCAAAAAGCTGCTTTCCATTAAAATATCCAGGATATCTTCTTTTAAAAAGGCAAAATAGGGGTGTCTGGGTGGCTCAGCTGGCTAAGCATCTGACTCTTGATTTCAGCTCAGGTCATGATTTTAGGGTTGTGAGATTGAGCCCCATGCTCTATTAGGCTTCATGCCCCAGCTTGAGATTCTCTCTCCCTCACCCTCTGCCCCTCCTTTCCTCTCTCTCCGTCTCCAAAAAAAAAAAATTAAAAGTAAAAGAAGGCAAAGTAAAGGGATAATTAATGACCACTTAATAATTAATAAAATTATATCTATCATTAATGAGATTTAAACACCAAAATTATTTAAGTTGAAAATTTAATGTTTGGGGATTTCAATGAAATCATATTATATATTTTATAACAATAACTCAACTCACATTTCTAAGGTACCATTTGCTTCTGATTGTCTAGAGAAGCAATGGTATCACCTTTCATGATATTCCATCTACACCTACGAGATACAATATTAAGGGAAAAAAAGAAGTGTTCAGTCCTGCACAATGTGTCTTAACTACTACAACATGCAACTAATTTGTGAACTCCTCTGGAAAGATGTTTTGGAGCATGAACAAAGGAAGAAAATGAATGATTTTGGAAAATGATGCTTTGGATGCAAACATTTCTTAGTTTAATTAGTGTAATGAAAGGAAGAGTGGCAAATCGATTTGTCTTTTCTCTTACTAAGTAGGTCTACTTTTCAAATCCTCCTAGTGTAACCTGAAGCTGTCTGCTCTGGCATACGGAGAACAGAACTTAGCACTCCACACACTATTTTGTTTCCAGCCAGAGAGCAGGAAGTGTAATTAGTGCAGGAAGTGTAATTAAGTGTCATCCCATGGTCTCAACGGTATCTGTCAAGAGAACAGGTGTTTAGGGCTATGGGTGGGACTGTGTCAGCACATTGGGTGTGGTGTGCAGAATATTTTCAATATATTTGTATTGAATCAAAGAACCTATGGTTAGTTAGGTCATCTTAACAGAGTGGATCTCGTGCTGCTGAGGTCACAGAACCCAGAGCAGAAAGGAATAGATAGATGCTTTCATGTTCAAGGAGTTTTAGCCTATGAAGAAAATATGTTCTTAATAGTAGTACATTGTTTAATGCTCCATTTATAAATCTGTTTAACTTACTAACCAAGTGACATTCTTTAAAAAAGCATTTCCTTAACTAACCATATATTACTTATACAAGTAATTAAAAAATGAGTATAACCAATTAGATGTATCCAAACATTTAAACACTTAATAAAAATTTAATCAAAGACCTTTTAAAATTTAAAGGCTCAGAAATGCTCTAAATCCCTTAAGAAACACACAGAAGACAAACTATTGCAAAGTTTATAAAACCGATTAAAACTATGATACCAAAATGATCATATAACGTAGATTAAACTTGTTGTTCTTATCCCTCGTATTCCCAGGCTTTCATTTTTTAAAATTTTTCATTTTTAAAAATTTTTTCATTTTTTTCATATTTATGTATTCATTCATTCATTCATTCATTTGAGAGAGCAGAGGGAGGACCACAGGGAGAGGAACAGCAGACACTGCCTTCAGCACAGCCCCACGTGGGGTTCAATGTCATGACACTAGGATCATGACCCAAGCTAAAATTAAGAGTCGGACATTTAACTGACTGATCCACCCGGATACCCCTGAGACTTTCATTTTTCATGTTTTCTTGGGGTTTCAATAATCCTGCCAATTACTGTTTTATGACTTACTTAGGATTTTAGCAATCCTACTGGACCCAAAGAAAACAAAGGAATGGGCACCTGGGTGGTGCAGTCGGTTAAGTGACCAACTTTTGGTTTTGGCTCAAGTCGAGATCTCAGGGTCTTGAGATGGAGCCCCCTGTTGGGCTCCAAGTTTAGCAGGGAATCTGCTTAAGACTTTCTCCCTCTCCTTCTGCCCTTCCGCCCTCTGTGTGCGTGCTCTCTCTCGTGTGCCCTCTCTCTCTACTCAAATAAATAGACGTTGAAAGAAAGAAAGAAAGAAAGAAAGAAAGAAAGAAAGAAAGAAAGAGAGAAAGAAAGAAAAAAAGCAGAAGGCATTGCATCGCAGACCAGCTGATCCTGCAGGTTCTGGGGTAGAGCCCACAAGTTCTTGGGTTACACAGTCCATGACCATTTAAATCTGAGTTTCTATTGCAAGCTGAGTACACTTAATAAAGCCATTTTCACACATATCCCTGCCTCTTACAAAGATTCTCAATTTTTGAGACATCAAGGCAATGCAACAAGTCCTTGGGGATCCAGGCTCATTTTGTTCTTCCACTTTGCCATCCTTTTGTAGGCTTTTGTCTGCATTTGTGCTCCCTTATGGTTCCAAGATACTTTCTGCACCTCCAGGGCTCCTATCCACTCTGCCATCAGGAATAAGGAAGCAGAAGCAAGGGCAAAAGCTGTGGTAGTCTTTATTTAATAACATAATGAAAAGTCTTCTTGACAGCTCCATCCAGCATGGATGGTAAAAGTGGAGAGAAGTAGATGAATTTAAGAACTGTCTAGAAGGCAAACATAAGATACGAGATTAGATATGAAGGAGGAAAGAGGAGGAGGTGCCAGCCATGACACTGAGGCTTCCAGTTTGGGTACCCAGGTAGACGGCAGTGCCAGTCACTCAGAAACTGGTCGAGGAGCACTGGGGGTGTGGGAAAAGATCATAAGTTCAGTTTTGGATATGCTGAGCATAAAGTGCCTTTAAAATATCACAAAGAGATGCCAAGTAGGTAGTTGGATATATTCGCTCTACTTCTTTTCCTATGAAGAGACTACTTTTGTGAGAAGCAATGTTGTGTGACAAAACATGATGGACAATAAGACACTCAGTAAGTCCACAGATGCTGCACCAAACAGAAGCATGGTGGGCTAGAAAAGCAAATCTAGATGTGTCTACGCCAATGGGGACAAATCACCGCCCCCTCCAAGATATGGTAATGGAAAAAGTGTTCATGGGATGCTTGCTACTGTTGCCAATAGGGACACACAGAAGGGCAGAAGCCAGGCCAGCTTCAGTGAGAGGAAGCTCATGCTTTTGAGCTATGTGTAATAGCCTCCATCTCTACTGCATGGACACTTGCTCATGAGCAGACCGAGAAAGCTGGTGTATCTGGGAAAGAGGTTGAGTAGGTCACATATGCACAGAATGGGTTATTTTATCTGTTGATTCTCAAGGTCCTGCAGCTTATTTGTGCCCTAAGAACATGTTTGGGTCCAGTCTTGATTATGCCCCTCCCGCCTTCCAGCTTGATGGTCCAAGAGAACACCCATTAATGATGGGAAGCTTAGGTCACATGGTCACACAGCTACACTTGGTCAGGCTTTTGGCTTCCCTAAGGGTCTGGTAACAGACAATAGCTGTTTTCCTGAACCAGACTAGTTATTTGCTGAAGAGGGTAAAATTTGCTCCAAAACCTTAGAAGTCTCGGCTGTCTACTAGCAAATTCACTGGCCACTTCCTTTTTGATCGTCTATTTAGAGTTGCCTCCTCCCATCTAATTTTCATGCAATAGCCAGAATAATCTTTCCAAAACTAAAATCTGATCGTGGCTTTCTCTTGCTTAAAATCGTTAATTAGTTCAATCACAATGCTTTAACACATGTTTAATGAGCACAAATGATGTACTTGTTCTAGGTCATGAGGATTAAGCACAGATCAAGATAGGAGGTCTTTGCTCCATCCTTTGAATCTGCAAAATAAGTCCCTGCCTCATAATATGACTTGAGGAATGTTAGTTCCACACTGGTCTACCATTAGAGATTCATTCTTTGGATTAAAACTCTTTGTCATATGCTAATTGCCCTTGAGGCAGTAAAGCTTTTCGTTTGTGGCCATCAACACTTTGGGTAAGTTCATATGACAGCAACCCAAGATCAGACAGTCCAGTAGAGTATTATCTATAGAAGTTTTATGGCATCCTTAACAGTGGCTTTCATGCCAGAAAACTTACTCCAGGAATGTTGTGGTGTTTTTAAATAAATATTTTAATTTATGAAAACTACAAAATCAAATCCCTTGATATTCTTTGAGTTTTTCAGTTCAACTCATAAATCTTATTACTCTTTATAAACCCGGCAACTTTTACCTATCACTTTTTAAGAGGGCTTTCACAGCTTAATTGAATTATTATGATTTTTAAAGATTTTATTTATTTGAGAGAGAGCATACATGGGGAGGAGCAGAGGGGGAGGGAGAGGGAGAAAGAATCTGAAGCAGACTCTGCACTGAGTGTGGGGCCCTACTCGGGTCTTGATCCCATGACCACCAGATCATGACCTGAGCTGAAACCAAGAGTTCAATGCTCAACTGACTGAGCCACCCAGGTGTCCCCACTTCAGTTGTACAACAAACTGTCAGGAACTCTAACAGATCTGGTATTATAAGCTGAAAGTTAGCTTGTCAAAGTTTCTTCAAGGCTGACAGTAGACAGGAGACTCTCGGGTCAGAGACAAAGGACTTTTATACTCAGAGCACAAGCAGTAGCCAGAGTAGCATCGTTTTGAATTAGTTCACTGTTCAATAGTCTGGGTTAAAAGCCAAATATAACATGAGTAATAAATTTAATTTAGTGATATCCTAGACGGAATCAAGAAACAGAAAAAAAGGGCACTAGGTAAAATCTAAGGAAATCTGGAATAAGGTATGGACTTCAGTAATAATAATGCATCAATATTAATTCATTAATTATGAGAAGTATACCCTACTAAAGTAAGATGTTAATAATAAGGGAAACTGAGTGAGGGGTGTATATATATGGGAAATCTCTGTACTATCTTCATAAGTCTTTTGGAAATTCAAAACTATTCTAAAATAGTTTTTTTAAAGTAGAATAAATGAAAAATAGCAAATAAATAATAGCACATATTGTACTTGAACATTGAAAACATTGTGAAAACTGTAGTCAATTACTGAATGCTGGTTTTGAGCATATAAGGGATACTCATTCTTTCAGTGTGACAGGGGAAAATATGTAATTAAACCGCAGCAACAGTTGCCTATAGGTTACAATCTCAGACGTTCTTCTGCAGCACTAATTAGAAGAGTCTTTCATCCATCACTCTGAGAATAAACAGAGACTAACCACCAAAAGCAGAGCTGAAACTTCACCAAGAGTGAAACATATCTTTCCCTGTAAGGAACTGGGGCTTCTTGGTGTCTGGGTTCTCAGGGGATTTCTTAGGTGGGGAGTGACTATTAACACCCAGGCTCTGGTTTACCACAGGGGTGTGTCTCTTCAGAAACCTGGGTCTTTTAGCAGTTCTTTGGCAAACATGAGTCTTTATCTATACATACAAGACCCCTCACTCTGGGAGTAGAGAGACAGAATGAAGGGCCATGACCATCCTCAAGAGCCCCCTACTATCTGTCTTCTACCCTCTTCCCAATCATCTGGGGATTATAGGTTTCTCTCTCAACACCCACGATCCCAGAGTGAGAGAAGAGCATGCCAACATTCCTAATTTATAAAATGGAGGACAAGAGAAAAAGCTTGGTCCAAATCAGTGGTCTGGAACTTTAGCCTACATGAGAATCATCTGGAGGGTCTGTTACAACACAGGCCACTTCCCTCCACCCTCCAGACTTCCTACTCAATATAGCACCAATAATTTATATTTCTAACCAGTCCCTAGGTGATGTTGATGCTGCTGGTTGGAAAGCCACACTTTAATAACCACTGGTTCAAAAGATCCGGAAGGCATATTTCCTCTCTCAAATTTATTAAATCCATATATCTCAGACTCAGGTGATCATAAAAATCACCCAGGAACTTGGTTAAATATGTAGATCAGCAGACCCTATCTCAAGTCTACTGACTCAGAATCACCAGGAGAGCACCCCAGGTGATTCTTATGATCAGAGGATTTGGGGAAACTTTATTATATCAAACACAGAGCCCCATCAGTGTGTATGGTCTTAGGTTGGAATAGGACATGGATCACAGGCATTCAAGGACAGCATGCATGCCCCAGGAGAAATGGATAAAGCTGAAGGAGGGAGTGAGAAGGAATCATCAGGATCACAGTTTTCCTTGCCCCTTGCCCACTGTGTGCAAAGCACTGCAGAAATCATCTCAACCACTTGACATGCTTCTTTACTATTCTATCAACACTATTGGATGGGAGGGGCAGGAGGCTCCTGGGAGTACAAACAGCCAAGGTGATACTGGGTCAAAAGGCAACACTGGAGGGTCATCACATATAACATCATTGAGTGTTTTGAATGTGCTCAGTTTCCCCTAACACATAACAACATATCTGTGGAAAGGCTTTTATTTGTTTATTTTTCTATCCTTTCTTATGTGTATAGTGTCCAGGGACAAAGCTGGTCTTATGAGTAATTAGAGCATATGGCTTCTAGTGCCTCTTATGGCCAAGGAGACCATATGTCCAGGTTTTCCCAGGACAGTTTACTATTATCACAGCTTCCTGTGCAGTTCTCACCCCCATTCTGTTTCAAAGTATCCTGGTTTGGATGATAAATTATATTACTTATATAAATTAGAAAAATTCATGTAGCTCTAATATTCCACATGTCCACGGATTTAATCATAGTCACTTCTATTTGTCTCATGTCTTTTACCTTAAAAGGATTTTTGTAAAATGAATTGGAGTATTTATTATTCTCATTGTTAAGTTCTGGAAACACAGCCTCAGAGAGGCTAAGTGACAGGACCAACATCACAATACTAGGAGGGGCAGAATAAGAACTAAAGACGCTTCTAAGCCCTAGACCAATGAGTCTCTTTCAAAATAGTCTTATTTGAAGGTAAAGTATTCCTTCCCTTTAAACTATATTATCTATGTGTCCCCCAAAAAGCAAAATTCCATCAAGATGTTCATTTCTTTGAATCTTTTAATACCAGTAGTAGAAGTCCCTTTTGAAATAAAAACATTCTAAGTTCCTTTCACCTATGACATCAGTGGGGTTGAACAGAGGCAGTGGAAAGCTGGATCTCCTTTAGTGGGTAATGAAGGGCATGCCACCACCACCACAACCCCACCCTGCCCTGGCAGGAAGCAAAAAAAAAAAAAAAAATAGTAACAGAAGGAAAGAACAGTGAGTAGGGAGATAGTCCATCTCAAAGGCTTTTTGGGGTTTTTTGAGAGGGTTTTTTTTTCGTATTTTTTTGTTTTTTGAGGTGAGCTGTACGGTGAGAATGACGTCTTGGCTCTTGCCTCCCAATTTCGCCTGTGTAGTCTCCTGGGCCACTAGTTGATCCAAATTAAACAGAAAGTGATACTAACTCTGACTGGAAGCAATGTGAGGCTATAATTTGGCCTCAACCTCCTCTAATTGATTAAGGGGCAGAGAGAAATTTCTCTTTATAACAACCTGGCCCAATGATGGCAACCCAAGATGCTCCTTATAAGACCATTTTCAAGATGCCATTGGATAACAATGAAATCTTATTCAGAATGAGACCAAGAATCTTTCTGGAGGTATTTTTCCCTTTCTTCTCTGAAAGGCAGATTCAGGGCCATGTCATTTTTCCCTGCTGCTGACTCCCGCCTTCTTACCCACAGCATGGGGGAGCTGCTCGATTAAACAAGAGACTCAAGGAGAGGGCCGTTAGAAAATTGGAAAGAGTGGCAGCTAGAGAACAGATGCGCCTGCTTATAAATTAGGAGAAGATTATGCACAGCCAGCTGTACCATATAAATGCCCGGTTTTTATACCACACCATGACCCTCTGTGTCTATCATATGGTCCGGCATCTGGTCAATTCTGTCCCCAGCTCCCATATATCTATTCAAATCAAGCATTGGCTGGGGATTTACTTATGTATATGCTTCAATCTCAATCAGGATACCCTCCTGAGGTCTCAACTTGCAGTGTGGCAGAGAATTAATCCAGCAAGTCCTGTGTACCAAACTACGAGTTCTCATTCACCTGGAAGATCGTTTCATTTTCACGAGGTTTCGGGAGCTGAGTAGTGGCCACATGAGGAACGTATGCATGTATGTACATAGATAGACATAGAGACAGAGACAGAGAAGACTCAACATTTTTATATAGCAAGAGAAACAGATATGAGTACTCTAGAATAAGGGAAAAACAATGTTTTGTATGCATTGAATAATTAAGATGGAAAGAGATTTTTCTTGTGTTTTAAAAATCTTGGGCTAAACCTGAGCGTACATAACAGTTTTCTAAGTTTCTTTTGTAAAGACAGTTTTCCAAGGAAAAAAAAATCCATTAATTGATTTTTTGGCTTTGGGTGTTTTGCTTTAGTTGTCTTTGTTCATTTGATTTTAATGGGGCCCAAGTTATGTGGATCTATCTTTGTGGTACAGTAGAAAGAATACTTTGATATTTTTTCCGAAACCACACATCAAAACAAATTCTAAACGAGAGAATTAAATTGAAAAAACTCAAACTAAAAATAAACTTAGAAGAAAACCCTTCAACATTTTTTTCTGATCTCTGGAAGGTGAAAAGTTTTAGATTATAAAAACAATGGAAGAAACTTTAATAGAAAAAGATTGATAGGGGCGCCTGGGTGGCTCAGTTGGTTAAGTGTCTGCCTTCCGCTCATGATTTGTCATGATCCCAGGGTTCTGGGATTGAGCCCTGAGTCAGACTCCTTGTCCATGGGAAGCCTGCTCCTTCCTTTCCTCCCTGTTCATGCCCTCTTTTGCTATCTCTTTTTCTCAAATAAATAAAATTATTTTTTAAAAAAAAGCAACTTAAAAAAAAGAAAAAAGAAAGAAGTTGATAGATTTTTACCCCATAAAACCTCAAATTATACTAATCCTTAAAATTTAACATAAGCTGAATTAAAAGACAAACAGCAAGGTGTTGGTATTTTGTGTTTTTTTTTAAACAGATAATAAACAAAGCTTAATCTTATATTTGATCTTAATATATCTTAATATATGAAAAGCTCTTAGGGATCATAAGAAAAACATCAAAACAGATAAATAGGAAAGGGACATAAACAAACAGTTCTCAATAGAGGAAATACAAAATGACAGTAAATATTTTTATTATTTAAGTCATTAATGGTGTTAAAATGTTAAAGTAAAACAAAGTACTATTCTACAACCATCAACCAGAAAAAGATAAAATTATAATAGCAAGGATGACATGAGATTGATAAATTAGGGTAACCAATTTGAAAAGCAAATTTGCTTTAAAGTGTTCATATCCCTTGACTCAGTAATTATATTTCTGGGTCTCTGTACTAAGGATGCAAAATTCAAAATACAAATATAAATTCAGCCTCGGTAATATTCATTGCTGTGGAAGGTATTTTTTTTTTTAAGATTGATTGATTGATTTGACAGAGAGAGAGAGCATAGACAGGCAGAGCAGCAGGCAGAGGGCAGAGGGAGAGGGAAAAGCAGCCTCTGCACTGAGCAGAGAGCCAGACTCGGGACTTGATTCCAGGACCCTGAGATGATGACCTGAGCCGAAAGCAGATGCTTAACCAACTGAGCTACCCAGGCACCCCCACTGCTGTGTAAGTTTAAATAACAAAACAAAGAGTACAAACAATTAAATGTTCTTCAATTATAGGGAAATGGTAAAGTATATTAGTATGAGTCCATTAAGCTATTATGTCTACTATGTAAAAATTTCTTACAAAAATCTATAATGACTTAGAAAGAGGGAATAAATTCACATTTCTCTGGTCTAATCAATGTGGCATCTTTTCCACGTGCACTTGATCTGCATGAATTATCAAGTCAATGTAAAGCTCTTAGTACAATATTGAAAGCATCAGGTTATGCCACCTCAAAATATGCCACTTCAGCATAAAGATTTTTTTTAAGATTTATTTATTCATTTTAGAGAGAGAGAAAGAGAGAGGGAGTGGTGGGGAGTGGCAGAGAGAGAGGGAGAGAGAGACTCAAGCAGACTCTGTGCTAAGCCTGGAGCGCAATGCAGGGCTTGATCTCAGGACCCTGAGACGAGGGCCTGAGCCAAAACCGGGAGTTGGATGTTTAACTGACTGTGCCACCCAGACACCCAGCATAAAGATTATTTTGAACTAAAGGCCATTAAGAATCAAAAGATACAGGAAGGGTTCTCTGCCTTCCCCTTTCCTGTCTATGTGCAAGGCATGCATTTCCCTTTGTAAAGCTGGAATAAGATTTCCCCACTCTCCTGTAATAGAATGAAGAAAGCAACCTGTATTGCAAGAGACAGAGAGTCAGCAACAAAATGAATCTGCACAAACAAAACTTACCAAAATAACCTTTCATTAGTTCTGCCATGTATTTCCTGTTACTTCCCCACAATTTATAGTTCCTTGAAGCCTCTTTCCTTTGTTAAAATGGTATATAAGATCCCAAGTTTAACCACTCCTATGGGTTTCACTTCTTCTCTGTGAATTCCTGTGCGTGCAAACATCTTAATAAATTTGTATTCCTTCTCTCATTTTAATCTGTATTTTGTCAATTAAATTCATAGGCTCCCAGACAATGAACCTGAGAGTGGAGGAAAAGTGTTTTCCTCCCCAACAGTTTCTAGGACATAGAAATTCCTTCATGAATCTTAGCTATTATTGCCATTCTCATTCAATCCTTGAAACAACTCTGTAAAGTTAGCAATATTTTACCCATTTCAACAAAGAGTGAAGTCAAGTGCAGGGGTTCTAAATGAATAGCTGTATGAAAACAGATCAGTCAGCCTCCACAGACCATGTATTTTTTGTTTTATGTTTTTTCAAAATATCATGCTCCAAAGACTGGAGAATTCAACAAGACTCGTTCATAAGATTCAACATTCCAAGTTAAAAAGT
Source organism: Ailuropoda melanoleuca (assembly GCF_002007445.2). NCBI lineage: Eukaryota > Metazoa > Chordata > Mammalia > Carnivora > Ursidae > Ailuropoda > Ailuropoda melanoleuca. The sequence goes on along the minus strand of NC_048227.1, from coordinate 83,082,510 downwards.
TGTTTTCAATTGTTTGGGCATTACATTTTTGTACTGCAGGGTAGGTATGGGAAGAGGCTACTGATATGACTCTGGTGGAGGGCGAATGGTTTCAGATCTTAAGATGATTCAAAACTAAAGCAATATAAGAAAAACCTATCATACTAATGATGGTGCTCCCATAAAGAGTTTAAAAAGGTATGCAGTATCATGATCTGTCCTCTCCTCAATGATTTTATCCAATTTTAAATTGTCTTGTGATATCTGGAGGCAAGTATGCCTTGTAAATTGCAAATCTGAAATTCCAAACCTGGACTCCAAAGCCTGTTATTAAGTGGAATGTTATAAATGGGACTCAGTTGTTAACTTTGCACACTGTAAACAGAGGTGTCTCAAAATGGCTTATCAAGTATAAATATTAGTGATGCTAAAAACGAAACTTGCTTCTTTCTACAATACCGTGGTGTTACATGCATTCTCTTTATTGGATTTGGTTATCTACATTTTTCTTTTGTCTATCTTTGAAAGGGAACATCCCTTTTACCATTTTCCAGACATATATCAGGACGTTGGTTTGCGTGTTAAAGTTGGTAAGAGAAGGAGCTATGTGATGTAGATCCCTGCTTGGCACAGAACGGAGACATTGAAGACTTGAACATGATTTTGAAAATATTTAAGAATTGGAGGGAAAGGACCATCATGCAAAAAGCATTAGTTAAAGAGAGGGCTTGTAAAAGGCAGAAGAAGGGAGGAAAATGAGTTTCTGTGATTTTTACCTCACTTTTTAGGTACTCTGGATGCAGAGATGCTTGTAAACATTACAAATTTGAAATAACACATCTTGAATTGGAAGCATCTTATCCAATAGATTCCTATAAATGTGATCACAGCTGTTTCCGCACATGCTTCAAAACATAGGTGTCCCAACATAGCTTACCAAGTGGCTTTTAAATATCAATCATGCAAGGAAAATTAACTTGGTTTTATGTAATTGGGCCCTATCGAGATTTTGCAAGGCTTCATATTTTACTGCGGTAAAAGCTATGAATTAAGTCTTCCCTTACCACCACTGTCTTTATCTTGGATTTTCCCCCAAATCCAACTTTTCTAATGTGATAAACCGTTGAATCCCAGCATAATTAACCAATTTTATAAGATGGTTTTATCATCAACCTAGAATATAAATGATACAAATGTCTTTCCATAGTATGGGATGGCAAACCTATTTTCCCCAGACATTTATGAGGAGATCATTCTATCTGACCTCTTCATTCCCAGGGTAAGGGGGACAGCATGGAAGAGCGAGAAAAAATTCACCCTCCAAGTGCATTAAGAGCATTTAAACCAAACATTATACATTTCCCACAAGAAAGAAAGAGAAAAAGAGAAGGAGAAAGGGGGAGAGAGGAAGGGAAGCAGGAAGGAAGAAAATGAAAGTTCTCCTGTCAAGAAAATTGTCTGGTGAGTTTTCACATCGAGCCATAAGCACAGTTTGTGGAGACAAATAGCAGTGGTTTGGGGTTTATTTTGTTTCGTTGGTTTATTTTTAGTTACCAGCTTACAATCACAATGAAAATTTAAAAGACTGTTGACATTTAACTTTAAAAACTGAACAAATGTTCCTCAATATCATCTGAAGGGAAGATACTTACCTTCTGACACAATGGCTGGTGGCCATATGGTATTGTTACGTGACTTACACACACGAGTCTATGTTTTAATACAGAAGCACGTCTGCATGCGCATGCATACGTGATGTTTCTGCTGCTCTCTTACCACTGGATTTCAGAGGTATTTCCATTTAGCCTCTTTGAGGTCTAGTGGGGATTGGAAATGAGAGAGGAAGTCACTAGGCCCATGGGAAACTGAGGTTGGGTGCAGCCTCTTAAACAGGAAGAAGGAGAAGCCACTCAGGACCCAGACAGTCCAGACGGTGAGTACCCACGGCATTTCTCAGACACTGGCTAACAACTTCTTGGCTTACAACCACAGTATGGTTGAAAACCTGCTTTCTGTGCCTAAGGAATATTATTTATATTGGAATATCAAGACACCAACCTTCTTTTGAATTTTCTTGTTTTTCTGTAACAATCATTGACTGTATTATGGAGTAAAACTCAGGAGAAACTCAACCATCCACCAGCCATAATCCTTCTTTAACTAGTCATTTTGCACATTTACTATAAAATTAAAGTTGAAGCTTGCACTCCTCAGTGATTTTGGTTACAAACAACAAGCAGATTTTCTGGCTAATTTAAATAAAGCGTGAATTTGTTTGAAGGATAGAAATTAGTTCCCAGGATCCCTGGGGGAGCTGTGTTTAGGCAGAAACTAACGTCAGCAAAGACCAGTCAATATTCTGTGTGGCTCTGTTGATCCTGGGTCCTTGCTGCTGCACCATCAGATTCACAGCTGCCACCACAAATAATATCCAAGTGGTCCTGAGCCCTTGAATGCTCCCACTGGGGGCATCTGACTGGCCATCCTTTGGCCACCCATCCATGCTCTAGCAGCCAGGGGTCAAGAGTAGAAAAACCATCTGCTTCCCTTTGATTTCCACTGGGGTAAGTCAAGCCCTACTTCCCATCACTTTTTGAATTCTCCCCAAATAGGAAGAACACTAGGCATCCAGAACCATAAATTTTAGGGCTTTATAATAGGCTCTTTGTCTACACTGTCCCATTTAATTATTATAATAACTGCATCATCCCCATTTTAGAGATGAAGAATTGAGGCTTGTAAAAGAAATGGAAGTTCCAAAATGACAAAATCCAAGATACTGAAGTGCCGTCCCAAATATCAAAGAAATCTGAAATTATTCTATTATAGATGTGTTTGAGTCTCCTCTCTTTGAAAAGTTGTGATCCAAATGTGATATATGTGGTAATACCCTTAACTCAAACATAAGTTTAATAAAAATACCATTTCTTCAAATATTTCAAGCACATGGATCTTTAAGAAGAGGTTAATGCCTATTCTATTCTATAAGCTGCAAACATGCTTTCTTCAAGCTAACTTGTCAATTTATATAAAAGGAATAAGAAACTCCTAGTTTAGAATAAGGAATTTATGAATTAAAGATAGCAGAGAAGGCTGAGTTTTTGCCTCTTTGTAGACCCTCAGCACACCACTGATGCCCTGTGGCTGTATGTCAAGGTGCCCTGTTCAACTTAAAACCAGCTGCCAGGTGTCCAACAGTGACTGCAGGAGGGGTCCCTGAGTAGGGTGGTCCCTGTGCTCCTGTATCATCATTGGGGAACTGTCTGTCATTGTACTCCAGTGTAGAATTATCTTTATTTGTTTATATTCATTGAGAAGCTATTATGTTTGGGGCATCTGACAGGCACATTAGCTACATTGTCTCATTTAATCATTGCAATAATTATGCTTTCCATTTTATAAATGAGACATTGAAGTTTGAAGATCAATAATTTCCCCCCAAATCTGAAGAATAAAATTGATCTTGGAAAAAAGTATTCAAATCTTCCTCCCTGTCTTCAAAGTCGGCTAACATTTCCATGAAGGTGCCTGTGACTACCCAGCACATGGAATTATCACCCCCTCAGGACCCCTGTACTTGGCACATTCTGCTTTGTATTATTTTTATATGTGCTGGTAAAAACTTTGGATGGTGACTGGCTGGGAGGAGGTGTAGACTTGTGAATCCAGAACAGAAATGCTTTGCAGGATCAAAATCTGCATATGCAGCAGGAGAGAACCACAGTGATGTTGACACTTCCCAATTGCTCACAGTGTATCAGGGAGCAGGGGCCTCAAAGTGCTTCATGTGTTCCGATGATGGACTCTTTATTCCAACCCCACGATGTAGGGATTGTTAATAACCCTGTTTTACAGGCAGAGAAACTAAGGCACTGACAAGTTAAAGAAGTTGTCATGAATTGCATTGCATCTCCTGAAAATTCATATGTCGAAGTCCTAATCCCCAGTACCTCAGAATGTGATCTTATTAGGAAAGAGGGCTATTGCAGATGCAATTAGTTAAGATAGGATCATACTGCAGAAGGGTGGGTCCCTAATCCAGTATGACGATGTCCTTTTAAAAAGGGACATACACACACACAGGGAGAATGCCAAATAAAGAGTAGAGTTTTCCTGCCTCAAGCCAAAGGCCAAAGATTGCTAGCAAACCACCAGAAGCTAGAGGAGAGGCTTGGAATAGACCCTCCCTCCCAGTCCTCAGAAGAAACCAATGCACTCACACTTGATTTTAGACTTGTAGCTTCCAGAACTGTGAGATAATACATTTCTGTTGTTCCAAGCACCCCGTTTGTAGTATTTTGTTAGGTAGACCTAGGAAAATGATACAGTTGTCTAAGGTCACACAGCTACTAACTAGTGAAGCCTTAACATGAACCTGGCCAGTGGGGCTTGGGAGTCTGTGCACAGTTCTGGAGAGAGGTGGGGAAGAGGAAGAAAGTAAGTGATGACAGAAGTTCCTCCAGGCCCTTGGAAGAGTTGCCAGCATCTAGGACCAGCTGGGAAAGAGGGAGTTGGTACAGAATTCCCATAGTGCAGAAGCAGTAACTCTGTCCTCTCTCTCATTTGCACTTCATATCACCCAAGATACCCATGTGGTCCAGGGAGCCACGCCATCAGCAAACATCAGTGGCACCAGTGATGGCTGCCCACACCACATCTGACCTTTAAATGAGGCCTGCTTACCAGCTGTCAGACACCTACTGCAGTGAACAGGGTATCCCAAAAATGTTAACAAGAATTTTTAAACTTAATGGTTTTATTGACATATAATTGTACATATAAATGTACATAAACTGTACATATTTATGGTACACAATTTGATAACTTATGACAAAAGCATACATCCATGAAGCCATCACCACAGTCAAGTTACTGAGCACACCCATCTTTGCAAAAGTCTCATCTCTTCCTGCCCCTTCATGTTATCTCCCTCCACGCCTCCCTTTCCATCTCTCAACAGCAATCTGCTCTGCTTTCTTTCACTATACATTAGCTTGCATTGTATAGAACTTTACATAAATAAAATCCTATAGTATATACTATTTTTGTCTGGCTTCTTTCACTAAGCACGATTATTCATCCACAGAACTGTGTGTATCAGTAGACCATTCCTGTTCACTACAGAGTAGAATTCCATTGCATGGGTATACCTCAATTTGTTTATCCATTCACCTAGATTCTTTTCCCAATTTTCTTCTTATTGTGGTAAAACAAACATAAGATCAAGTTTACATCTTAACCATTTCTAAGTGTCTAGTTCAGTGGTATTAAATGCATTCATATGTTGTGCAACCATCCATCTTCATAACACTTTCATCTTATAACACTGAAACTCTATACCCACTAAACAATAGCCTTCTATTTCCGCCTTCCCCCAGCCCCTGGCAACTACCATTCTATGTTCTGTCTTAATAATTTTGACTAAGTACCTCATATAAGTGGAGTCATACAGTATTTGTCTTTTTGACTGGTTTATTTCACTAAGCGTAATGTTCTCAAGGTTTATCCATGTGGTAGCATATGCAGAATTTACTTCCTTTTTAAAGCTGAATAATATTCTATCGTATGTATGTACCATATTTTACTTATCCACAGATGGACACATGGGTTGCTTCCAGGTGTACCTAGCATGAATAATGCTGCTCAGAACATGGGTTTACAAATATTTATTTGAAATCCTGCTTTCAGTTCTTTTGGGTATATACTTGGAAGTGAAATTGCTGGTCACATGGTAATTCTATTTTTAAATTTTTTGAGGAACTGCTGTACTGTTTTTCACACTGGCTACACCATTTTACATCCCCATTAGCGGGGCACAACCGTTCCAATGTTTCCAAATCCTCACCAATATTTGCTATTTTTTGATTTTTTTGATACCAACCATCCTAATGGCTGCGAGGTGGTATTTTATTGTGGTTTTGATTTGCATGTCCCTAATGGTTAGTGATGTTGAGCATCTTTTCAAGTGCTTACTGGCCATTTGTATATCTTCTTTGAAGAAATGTTTATTCAAGTCCTTTGTCCATTTTTGAATTGGGTTGTAAGTTTTTGTTTTTATTGAGTCTGAGAAGTTCTCTATATATTCTGGACATTAATACCTTGTAAGAGATGATTTCCAAATATTTTCTCCTATTCTGAGGGTTGCCTTTTTATTATGTTAAGACTGTTTTCTGATGGACAAAGTTTTTAAATTTTCATGAAGTACAATTTGTCTATTTTTTCTTTTGTATATGCCTTTGGTGTCTTATCCAAGAAATCATTGCTATGGTTTTTACCCTATGTTTTCTTCTAAGAGTGCTAGAGTTTTAGGTCTTATATTTAGGTCTTTGCTCCATTTTTATTTATTTTTTTTATATTTTATTTATTTATTTGAGAGACGGTGAGAAAGAGCATGAGTGGGGAGAGGGGCAGACGGAGAGGGAGAAGCAGACTACCCACTGAGCAGGGAGCCCTACATGGGGCTCGATCTCAGAACCCCAAGATCATGACCTGAGCCAAAGGCAGGCGCTTAAATGACTGAGCCACCCAGGCACCCCTGCTCCATTTTTAATTATTGTAAATGGTGTTAGGTAAGGGTCAAATTTCATTCTTTTGCATGTGAATATCCAGTCTCCCCAGAACCATTTGTTGAAAAAACTGTGCTTTCTCCATTGAAAGGCCATGGCATCCTTGTCAAAAATCATTTGGCCATATATGTAAGGTTTTATTTCTGTGTTCTCTATTCTATTCCATTGCTCTATATGTGTTTTTTTTAATGCTCTAACACACTGTTTTGGTCATTGTAGCTTTGCTGTAAGTTTTGAAATCAGCAAGTGCAAGTCCTCCAGCTTTGTGCTTCTTTTTCAGTATTATTTTGACTATACAGGCTCCCTTGAGATTCCATATGAATTTTTAGATGTATTTCCTATTTCTATAAAAAGCATCATTGGGGTTTTGATAGGGATTGCATTGACTCTGTAGATCACTTCAGTATTAATATCTTAGGAATATTAATTGTTTCAACCCACAAACATGGGATATGTTTCCATTTACTTATGTCTTTTTAAATTTCTTTCACCCATATTCTGTAGTTTTCATTGTACAAATCTTTTACCTACTTCGTTAATTCCTAAGTTTTTTTTTTTTTTGATGCTATTGTATATCCAACTGTTTTTTAACTACCTTTTCATACTGTTCATTGTTAGTGTAGAGATGTAAAACAGACTTTTGGTCTGTTGACTGTATCTTACTACTTTGGTGAATTTATTCATTAGTTTTACCAATTTTTTGTGGAATCTTTAGGGTTTTGTACATATATGATCATATCTGTGAACAGAAATCGTTTTACTTTTTCTTTCCAATTTGGATAACTTTTCTTTCTTTTTATTGGCTAATTTCTCTGACTAGGACTTCCAATCCTATGCTGAATAAAAATGGTAAGAGTGAACATCCTTGTTTTGTTCTTGATCTTAGAGAAAAAGTTTTTGGTCTTTTACTATTGAGTATAATGTATGCTATGGGTTTTTTTCATGTATGGCTTTTATTATGTTGAAGTAGTTTCCTTCTATTTCTAGTTTGTTGAGTGATTTTACCATTAAAGGGTGTTGAATTTTGTCAAATGATTTTTCTGCTTTAATTGAGATGATCATATGGGTTTTTTTTCCTTCATCTGTTAATATGGTGTATTATATTGATAAATTACCATATATTGGAACACCCTTGCATTTCAGAATAAATCCCACTTAATATTGGTGTTTAATCCTTGTAATATGCTGCTAAATTAAGTTTACTAGTATTTTGTGGAGGATTTTTGCATCAATGCTCATAAAAGATATTAGTCTATAGTTTTCTTTCTTGGAATATCTTTGACTTTTTCATTAGTGTATTACTGGCCTCATAGAATGAGTTGGTAAGTTTCCCCACCTCTACAATTTTTGGATAAGTATGAGAATGACTGATCTTCCTTCTTTAAATGTTTGGTGGAATTCATCAGGAAGCCATCAAGTCCAGGGCTTTTTTTGTTAGGAGATTTTTGATTACTGACCCAATCTCCTTATTAGTTATATGTCTACTCAGATTTTCTATTTCTTTGTAATTTAGGCTTGAAAGGTTTTGTGTTTTTAGGAATTTGTCCATTTCATCTAGGTTATCCAATTTATTGGCATATAATTGTTCATAGTACTCTCTTATAATCCTTTTTCTTTCTGTAAGAATTGGCAGTAATGTTCCCATTTCCTGATTTTAATGATTTGAGTCTTCTTTCATTTTTTTTAGTCCATCTAGCTAAAGTTTGTCAATTTTGTTGACCTTTTCAAAGAACCAACTTTTTTTTTTAGTTTTTGTTGTAGTGTTCCATGGTTCTTTGATTTCATTTATTCTATTGTTTTTCTTATACTGTATTTCCTTTATCTCTACTCTAAACTTCAATATTTCCTTCCTTCTGCTAACTTTGGGTTGAGTTTGTTCTTCTTTTTCTAGTTCCCTAAATTATAAAGTTATGTCGTTGATTTGAGATCTGTTTTTAATGTAAGCACTAATAGCTATAAATGTCCCAACAGCACTGCTTTTGCTGTGTGCCATAAGCTTTGGTATGTTGTGTGTTCATTTTCATTCATCCCAAAGTATTTTCTAATTCCTTTGTGATTGCTTCTTTGATCCATTACTGGTTTAAAAGCAAGTTGTTTAATTTCCACAAGGTTTTGAATTTTCCCGTTTTACTTCTGTTATTGATTTTTAACTCAATTCTGCTACAAAGAGAAGATACTTTGTATGATATCTATCTTTTAAAATATTTTGAGGCTTAATTTGTGGCCTAAAATATGGTCTATCCCAGAAAATATCTCATGTGCACTTAAGAAGAATGTATATGCTGTTGTTGGGTATGCGTTCTGGATAAGTCTGTTAGACCTAGTTGGCTTATTGTGTTGCTTAAATCCTCTGCCATTACTTATTGTCTGTTTGGCAGTACCATCCATTATTAATAGTAGGGTATTTAAATCTCCAACTATTAATGTAGAACTTTTTGTGTGATTACCAACACAAACACAAACACAAAATGTATGGGGATTACATTTAACATCCTAAAGGTATAACATTCTATTTTAAATTTACACCAGCTTAACTTCAATAACATTAAAAACTCTGTTCCTTTACAGTTCCATTCCCAATTTTTTAGATCATTGATATCACAAAATTACATCTTTCATTGTGTACCCAAAAATATAAACATTTAAAATGCATTAGTCTCTTAAATATCCATTTGCCCTTTTAAAAATTATTTATTTATTTGAGAGGTAGAGAGGGAGAGAGGGAGAGAGCACACAAACTCCCTGCTGAGCATGGACCCCCAAGCAGGGCTTGATCTCATGACCCATGAGATCATGACCTGAGCCAAAACCAAGAGCTGGACACTTAACCAACTGAGCTACCCAGGTGTCCCTTCATTTGCCTTTTGATGGACACTTAATTGTTGCCAGTTTGGAGCTATCACAAGTAAATCTGCAATGAACACGAATCTGCCATGACCATGTTTTTGTATGGACATATGCTTTCCTTTCTCTTGGGTAAATACTTAGAAGTGGAATGTCTGAATCCTATGGTAGGTGTATTCTTAACTTTTTAAGGACCTGCTAAGCTATTTTTCCATAGTGATGATGCTGTTTTACATTTCAACCAAGGGCCTGTAAGAGAGTTCTGGTTGCTCCATCCTCCTCAGCAACAGCTGGTATTGTCATTCTTTTGAGATTTTGGCCATTCTAATAGATGTGTAGTGGTATCTCCTGGTTTAAATTTGCATCTCCCTAATGATTAATGATGTGGAGCACATTTTTCCATGCTTATTTGCCATATCTTCTTTGATACATCTAACTTTTTATTTCTGATCTATCAATTGCATTTAATTCTGGGGACCCTCCAAACATCTTTTCTGGATTTTCCCCCATAATTCTTGTCTTCTTGATGTGGATTTAGGCTCTACTTCTTACCTTGATGTTTTCTGTCCACTATCTATATGGCATTGAGAAGTAGGGCGTCTAGTAGAGGCAGTGAGTCTGGAAGAAACCTTTGAAGTGCTTCCCATGCTCTCCCCACATTGTCCTGTGGCAATTCCTGCCTGCATTTTTGCTGTGCAACTAACTACAGCTGGTCTCCAGTATTGGCCTACAAGGGGTTCTATCTGGGCAGCACAAAAGCACAGTTCAGGTGAAAATACTGATGAAAACGGGTGCAGAGTGCCCCCCAAACCTCTAAGATAACCGATGATTCCTGGGGAGTGTGCCTCCTTCCAAGGCATTTTCTCCCTAAGGGTTAAAGATGGAGACACTGCTGATCTACAGCTGCCTGGATCAAAGGCAGCAGCTGGGCATGGGAACTGCTCCTTTTGCCCTCCCAACGTTTTCTTCCTGTGAAGGTCTATAACTTTAAGTACCTGATTGGTCAATTTAGGAAGAATAACCAGACATTTTCACCCCTGCTCTGGCTTCTTCCCCTGGGGAGTGAGCTAGGTCAAAAGAGCAGGAGCTTTTCTCTCCTAGGACACTGCCTCAGTCCAGCGCTGCTGGGGAGGTGGGTAATTTGACCTACCATCATCCAGAATAAGCCCATGTGGCTCTCATGTGAAGCTACATTCTTTAGACTTCTATCAGTAATAAAGGTGTTACTTTTGCTTCAATATTTACCTTTTTGTTTCATTTTCCAACTAGTTTAAAACTTATGCAAAAAGAGGGGCATTATCTCTCGAGGACCTCAACTGGCAGCTGGAATAGAATCTGCAGTCAATCAACAGAGGATCAAAAACTCTTTTTCCTCCATTAAATACTGCATAGCCACTACTTCTACTCAGAGTGTGGTCTGCAGAAGACTACTGGATATTACCTGGGTGATTGTGAAAAATGTGCTATAACAGGGTTCCACCCCACACTTTCTGCAATGGGATTTGCATTTTAACAGGATCCCAAGATGATTCATACATTAAAGTTTGAGTAGCAAGATTCCAGAGAGCTAGTAGTAAATATTAAGAAGAGTAATTATTGCTCTCTCCCAACTCAATTGTACACTGTGAGCTTAATTTATAGTTATTTTATCTATTTTTTATCATTTTAATTATATTATTTTTAGGCTGGCTTCTTACAACAAATTTCTTCACAAACTTTTGTAATAGTGGTAAAATTATATCAATGTAAAACCACTTTTGCGAGTGCATAACACAACTAACAATTTAAAAGGATGAATAAAAATTTTGATAAAAATTATATTTCACATAATAGAAAAATAAATGAACTATACTGAACAGAGTCATGTTTCTTTTCTACCATAGGAGAGTTCAATATCTTGGTTTTTAGTCAATGGGCTAATTTTACTATAACACAGATTGCCGTCAGAGCTCCTCTAAATGGAATAAAAACTTTCATATGAGTCTTTATGACAGTCTCATTTACATTTTTGGCCAGTGATTCATCATTTTTGACATAAGACGGTGAGAGGCAAAGGAAAATGTGACTCATTTATTTCTTCTTTTCAAGAGAATGTCAGCCTGAGTCTTAACCACACACATTTCAAGATCTTATTGTTGTAAGATAATAAAACCTTATGTTTGTGTGATGTGCTACCATTAGCAAAGTGCCTTCCCATCTATTATCTTGTCTCATCCTCCCACTAACTGACAAGGCTGGTGACGTTAAGCTCTTTATGCAGATGAGTAGAGCCAGCCATACTGAGTTTGACTTTCCTGAGATGCAAAGCAGTAAAGAGCAGGACAGGATGGAGAGTCTATTCTGACTCCAAGCCCAAAGTTATCTCCACATGGGCCGTAGATGGGATTTGTCTGCATATGCTCTGCTCTATAGAGCTGGAATCTGGATTTGGGTATATGAAGACTAACACTGATAGAATAACTAGCATGTGTTGGCATTGCTTTAAATGTTTTACCTTTGAAAGCTTACTGAATATTTACCAGTCTTAGCAAATTTAATTCTCACAACAATCCAATAATTTAGTTAATTGTATTACTCCCCTTATATAGATGATTTCTATCTGTATATGCCCTTGACCTTGGGTTCTACGAAAATTTATCAGTATCATGTCAAAAAAATAGCTTCTATGAAATTAAAACACTCAAATCTCTTTATTACTAGAATAACTACCTCAGCTTCGGTTATAAATGACTTCAGACATCAAATGACATATATTTAGTGGTGTACTGGTTAATGTCTCAAAACCAGCTTTCTGGGAAGAAAAGTCCCCAAATTGTAGATCTTGACAATTTCCATGGTAGAATTACTTCCATCACAGCCATTTCAAGCTACCAAGTTGATTTGGAGCTGGAACAGATGTGCACAATGAGCTCTTGCAAGCTGGTTCTGACACATTACTGGTCCAGGGCCAGGTGTAATCCATTTTTAGCCTGCTATTCTTCATACTCTCGAGTAAGCCCGAACTGTTTGGTTTTAAGAATATGTTACAAGAATTTTGACAAGTTTTTGAATTACTATTAATTTTTCCAAATGTTTTTTCAGAGTGAATTATACTGATAGTCTCTAGAGAGCATGAAGACCCATGTATAAGCCATTAAGCCAAAAGCTGGCAAACCTTTTAAGTAAAGGGTCAGTGCTATATGGTCTGAATGTTTGTCTCCTCTCCAAAATTCATTTGTTGAAATTATAACATCCAAGGTCATGTTATTAGGAGGTGGGACCTTTGGGAGGATCGTGGAATACTCATGCATGAGATTAGTGCCCTTATAAAAAGCCTCTGAGAGCTAGCTCGCCACTACCATCCCGTGAGGACACAGGAGACATCTGTGACTGAGAAAAGAGCCCTCACCTGACTGTTCTGGCTCCCTGATCTTGGACTCTCAGCCTCCAGAACTGTGAGAAATAAATCTCTCTTGTTTATAAGCTACCTAGGCTGTGGGATGTTGTTACGGCAGCCTGAGTGGACTAAGACAGCCAGAGAGTGAATAGTTTTGGTTTTTCAGGCCACATACTGTCTCTGTTTCATATTTTTCTTTTTTTTTTTAAGATTTATTTATTTATTTATTTGAGAGAGAAAGAGAGAGAGAGTGTGTGCCCAGAGGGAGAGAGAGAATCTCAAGCAGACTCCCCACTGAGCATGGAGCCTGACGCAGGGCTTGATTCCAGGACCCTGAGACTATGACCTGAGCTGAAATCAAGAGTCAGACACTTAGCTAACTGAGCCACCCAAGCACCCAATTCTTCTTTATTTTTACGATCCTTTTAATTATTATTCTTAGTGCTTGGGCTACTTGAAAATAGCTCGATTTGGCCCAAAGACTAGATTTGGTCCACAGGCTATAGTTTGCTAACCCCTTCTCTAAGCCTTGGGAAGGCAAGTTGGAGGAAGAAATGAGAACATTCACGTAGTCAGACACTCCTGATCTTTACTGCGTATGTGATATTGATAGGTCACAGCCTTCTACCTTACAGAATTATAATGGTTAAATTAATTAATTCCTATGAGAGCTCTTCCTAAAGTATAATGTTTCTTTAACTGTAGGAAATTGTTAGCATGACCCTCAAATGCCCATGAATTACTGCAACTACAATCCCAGTTGAATTAAAACCTCTACCCAGACCATGAAGCACCAGCTCTTTAAATACCTGGAAGCCTCAGCCTCAGGGGAGAACTAAAACAGGTTTGGGCCCTTATTATAAAACCCTCTACCTGTTCTAAGTCACTCCTGAGGCAATGTCTAGGCTTCCTAGCACTGGATAGCAATTTCAACATCAGCCTGACTTCAAATTGTTCAGGGATCTGACCCTGCAAGTATATTTCTTGGCAAGCAGTAGATGCTCAATCTATACTGAATGAATAACTGAATTAATGAATGATCATATCTAACTAGCTGAGCTCTCACCTTGTGTGAACCTTAGTCCTCCCAAGCCACAGTCCTAAACCATGTGTTCAATCATCCTCCTGTCACCCCAATACCAAGAGGATGCTCGCCCTATGTGCTGAGATGTTTCCCTGGCTCAGGTGATAGGAGAAAAACAAAGACGACACTGTGGATATCAGATATCCAACCACCCATAATCGTTGAATAAATGTCTGGCTTTCTTTACATTTTAAAAATCAACATGTTATAATCATAATTATATCATGATAATAGGTAATTATTTAAAAAAAAAAAAAAGAAAGGAAAGAAAGAAATCCCACTTTTGAACTGACTATGAAATCCAATCTGATGGGGACTCCTGGGTGGCTCAGTCTAAGGTCCTGGGATCAAACCCCGCATCAGGATACTTGCTCAGCGGGAAGCCTGCTTCTCCCTCTGCCTGCTGCTCCCCTGCTTGTGCTCTCCCTTTCTCTCTCTCTCTGTCTCTCTGACAAATAAATAAATAAAATCTTCAAAAAAAAAAAAAAAAGAAAAGAAAAGAAATCCAATCTGACAATTAAGAGTGTCCCATGAGCTGGACTGATAGGAGGACAAACTAGGCCAGAGGTGATCTTAAGCTCCACTTCTCTCCCATCATTATTTCATGTTAGACAATGTCTCATTATGTCCAAATGCATTATAACAATGTATTAATCTGGTACACTTTCTGAGCAAAGATTTTAGAACATTTTAATTTTTGAAACAAGATTTCTATTTGAACACATTGGTGGAATTTAAAGTTTTGATGTCTAATCAAAACCCATTCCTCAAATCTGTTGCCTCAGAAACTCCCACCTTCACACTGCAATACAAGCTGGGATCCTCTTTTTAACCACGAATAGGGACAGTTCCAGCCAGCTGAAATATATTTCTATTTTATCTGTTAAGTTTCTTACTATATGGCCAATGAATTAAAGGATGATAAAGAAAGTCAGGTTTAAGAATCTAATTTCAGAAAAGAAGGCAAATTTCTTTTCAGATACCAGAAAGCAAAAAGCACAACTGTCGTTTTTACCTCTATCAAATAAATTAGGAAATGGAATTTGGAATTTAGAATCCAAAGAGAGACCATAAAGTCCCACTGAACGCAGGAACTAGAGTAATTAGGAAAGCTGGTATTGAAATAAACAGAAAAAGATCTTCATAGACCAATTCAAACTGGTCGGTCTATTTTTACAGAGTTATGAAATCATGCAGCATTCAGTTATGTTTGCCTTTTATTCATCTCCAGTGAAGCCATATTCTAATCAGGAAATTCATTTCCAATAAAGAAGAATGGAAATACTATAAACCAGTGCTACTTAAATCAAATGAGTGAATCTAGAATTTTTAAAAGTCAACTCTGGTGGATTGAAAGAAATGAAATAAAAATGATTCTAACTTTACATAATTGATCCTAAAATTCCTAGGGACAATTTTCTATTGCCACATTTTACAGTATATATAAAAATTACACTAGTGGGGCGCCTGGGTCGCGCAGTTGGTTATGCAACCGACTCTTGGTTTGGGATCAGGTGGTGATCTCAAGGTCCTGAGATGGAGCCCTGCATCAGGCTCCACCACCAGTATGGAGTCAGCTTGAGTTTCTCTCTCCTTCTCCCCCTGCTCCTCCCTGCCCCCACTCGTGCATGCTCTCTCTAAAATAAATAAATCTTTTTTTTTTTTAAGATTTTATTTAGAGAGAGAGAGAGCACAAGCAGGGGGAGCAGCAGGCAGAGGGAGAGGGAGAAGTAGGCTCCCTGCTGAGCAAGAAGCCCAATGTGGAGCTCAGTCCCAGGACTCTGGGATCATGCCCTGAGCAGAAGGCAGACTCTTAATTGATGAGCCACCCAGGTGCTCCAATAAATAAATCTTTTTTAAAAATTACACTAGTGCCCATCTTCATCATTCCCTTACGAAATTAAATCATAGTAACTCTGAATCCTCAATGATTTTATCCCTGTGAATTAGCTGTTTTGTAAGTTATCTATAACAACAATTTAAGCCCAGACTTCTTTTATTCTCTACTCTTCTATATGTTATGAAAGCTCTTCCCTGCCACCCACTGGTATCCTCAAGAGAACAGATTTATTCAGAAAGTAATCTAAGCCGTCATTTACCAAACTTCATTCTAAGCAATACTACTATTCTTATAAGATGTTCTGTACAAATGAAGTCCATCATCAAATAAATTTGAATATAGGGGCACCTGGGTGGCACAGCGGTTAAGCATCTGCCTTCGGCTCAGGGCGTGATCCCGGCGTTATGGGATGGAGCCCCATGTCAGGCTCCTCCACTATGAGCCTGCTTCTTCCTCTCCCACTCCCCCTGCTTGTGTTCCCTCTCTCTCTGGCTGTCTCTATCTCTGTTGAATAAATAAATAAAATCTTTAAAAAATAAATAAATAAATAAATAAATAAATAAATAAATAAATTTGAATATATACTGCCTATGATTCCTCTCTTGATAATTCACAATGTGCCTTGGATTTTAAAATTTCTGAGAAGTCTGGTAGTAAAGAAACGTATTTGACCATGGATGGGTTTATTTTTTGTTTTTTGTTTGTTTGTTTTTTCCCATGTTAACATTTGTTAATGTCTCATGGAATAAGTATTCACAGGCACATTTTGGGAAAACTTCTATAAATAAACCAAGAGGGAGCTAAAACAACTGATAACAAATTCCACAGCTACACTTCAAAGCCAAACTCTAGAGAATCAGAATCACACACACAACTCCGGGCCCTAGGGTTTGTGCCAACCCATTTCCTACTTTTATGTGCTCTGTCCAAATACCAAAACTCCCCTCCCTTCAGTTCTCACCACAGCCACCCTAGTTATCTATCAGCATTGTTTCAAGGACAAAACTCTTTGAAGTACTTTGAGCCTCAGTAAAAAACAGACCTCTGTCTTTAGAAGGAAGCTAGCAATATTTGAAAAAATACACATAAGAGAAGAATAGAAAAGAAAGTGATGAGAAATGGTCTGTTGAATTCCAGAATGTTTCTTCTTGACAGTAAAATAACAAAGCAAATAATCTCACTTCAGAAAATACTACATGTGGTGATGGATGTTAACTAGATGTTAACCAGATAGTGATGAAAATTTTGCTATATATACATATATCAAATCATTATGTTGAACACCTGAAACTAATCTATTGGTACATGTCAATGATACTTCAATTTCAAGAAGAAAATATTAATAAAAAGAAAATAAAATACTAATACCACATTTTCCCCCAGAGCATCCAGGAATTTCCCAACATAGCACTTACCACAATTGTAATGCCAAGGGTGTGATGAAGTGATCTGTTTAAGGTCTGTCTCACCCACTAGTGTGATATCCTCTTAAGGAAAAGTACCGTGTCTCCTTGTTCATCTCTGTGTCCTCAAGTATAGTACAGCACCAGCACTTAGAACGTACCAATGAAATATCTGTAGAAGTTAGGAAAGGAGGAGGAAGTGAGGGAGGGCAGGAGGGAAGGAGAGAAGAAGAGTGGGATCTTTTCGAAGTTTGACTGTTTTCCCAGAGTGATCATGGGTTTACACTATTTTGCCTGGTTCTTTCAGTGGTCCCACAGGTTAAGTATATAATCTATGCCATGAAATAGGAGATAATAAACCCATATAGGCATTAAATCATGACATCACTTTCATGTGTACTTATATTCTGATCAGTCTTTGTAGTAGTAGAAAAAAATAATAATAGAATAATAGAAAAAAAATGTAGTCCTCACACTAAATGGATTCCATCTGGATTTTATACCTGGATAGAGTCATATGATCTATATGAGATCATATGAAGAAAGCAATGGGATGAGAAGAGTTGAAATGTAGTATTTTTATATTGTTTGCATGCAACTAAGAAATGAGTATTTGATGTGATTTTCACAGAAATCTCATTATGGTCTTCACAATCATGACATCCTTTAGGTCCTACAAACTCTTCACTGGATTGTGCTGGGTATTTCCTGTCAGCTACCATTCAGTTAGCCATGTGCATAAAAAGTTAATATTTGATTATCAGAGGTGAAGGGAAATAAAGAGAATGTGGTCATTCTGACACATTTTTCGTTTTTTCCACTAAAACTATGACTAGGTGACCCAACAAAGCTGCCGTATATTTTTGCCTGTGATTTAGCTAAATCTGCAAATGGAAATTAGGGGGACACCTTTACAGAATACAAGGCAGCAAGCATTTAAATATCACTAATTTATAGGCATGCTGGATGAGAGCATTGATATAGTCTCATAAAAAAACGAGAGGGGGGAAGACAACTTTATTTTCTTACTCTAATCAGTGTGAAGCAAGAAAAATCACAAATTAACATACTTTTTATTATCATGCTGGGCAGAGTAAAAAAAAAAAATAGTGCTGCTTCAACAAAACAAAAAGACTCAGGTATGCTCATAATTCTTTTCTGAGCCTAGATTTGAGCGGGGCCATTCCATCTGATTGTAATTCCTGTAGGTAAGCAGATGGTCAGGCAGCATACCAAGAATTATAATAATCTATGTGGGGTGTTCCTAAGACATGAGTTAATGCTTTCAAACCCATAAAGCTTGGGATTTTATGGAGATGAACCACATTATAGACCCACATGCAAGCATGTGCTCATGAAAATTACTTCAACTGAATCAACAGCTCAGCTCATATGCACCCCCTGACCTTCTGGAACTGACCTGTGAGAGGCATCCTCTAACCAGTTTCTGCCCTCTAAGGACTGCAGTTAGATATAGAAAGATACACGTAACTAGCAGCGATAATCAGGTTCAGATTTCTTGATCTGAAAACAAAGATGAAAAACAAGGTAAGCTGCAATGCCAAAAGCAAGAGATTTTAAATCATAACCCAAGATTTCCAGGACCACTCCCTAAGATTTCCAGGACCACTACCAAGGATGACTAGGAAAGAGATAGGAGGGAGAAAAAATGGGAAAATTCACAACAGCAAACCGGTCTCCACAGATTACGCACAATTAATTAAAAGCCAGCTTTGGTAAAGTGAACAGAAGGCAGGGCTTGGAATCCAAAAGAAGTAAGTGTTAATCATAGCTCAGATACTCACTAGTCAGTGGCCTTAAGAGGTTATTTCACTCCTGCTGCCTCAGTGTCCTCATCCTTAAGATGGGGATAGTAACACCTGCCTCGTAGCATCATGGTGAAATAGCTCGTAGAAAGTTCCTGGAACACAGTACACAGCCAGTTAATGTGTTTGACATTTCTTTCTCCGTCTTTTCTTTTCAGTAGTAACGCTTTCATGTTAAAAGCATCTCACTGCTTTCAAAGCTCTTCTACACAGATTTTCTTAACTGATCTCACAGCAGTATCTGACAGACACACGAGCTCTTTTTCACATACGAGAACACGGAGGCTCATTCTAGAACCCACACTAGATTCTAGTCACCCAGGCTACGTCTCAGCCTGTGCTAATCCCACTAGACTGAATATTGGAATAGATGAATCAAATGAAAACACAGCTGAAAATAGTGAACAGACTCTAAGATCAAAATATAATGATCGAAGGTTTTTAAAGCTATTGTCAGTAGACAAAAGAATATTATGGCGACCCAAGTGATATACATCTCTCATTAAATATTACAGAATGCATGGTATAGGATTTAGCACGCTTTTGGAGAGCTGTGGAATAATTCATTTAAAAATCAATTCTTGTGGGGTGCCTGGGTGGCGCAGTCGTTAAGCGTCTGCCTTCGGCTCAGGGCATGATCCCAGCGTTCTGGGGTCGAGCCCCACATCAGGTTCCTCTGCTAGGAGCCTGCTTCTTCCTCTCCCACTCCCCCTGCTCGTGTTCCCTCTCTCACTGGCTGTCTCTGTCAAATAAATAAAATCTTCAAAAATAAATAAATAAGTAAAAATAAATAAAAATCAATTCTTGTTTGCATTGTTTGTAGAAATCTACAGATAAAATACATACATCAATGTATAAGGCAGTTATTAAAAGTTTTTGCTCTGGCAAAGTTCATGTTAAATAGTAAGGTTGCATCAGATTTAGCAACTTAGAAGATAATAAAGTAATTCATAGTATAGTTAAGTATACTGGTAAAATATCTTTTTCACTTTTTGTCTATTTTTAATTTTATTACTTTAACTAGCATGCACACTACCCCTAGAAGTCTTCATTTAAAAATGAAATTTTAGAACAACTTTATGAAAATCTCAGAAATAAAATGGTGAAACAAAGAGGTCATCTAAGGGTTCAACAAATTTTGGAAGAAAATACAAATAAAGCTTAATATTTGAAGAGGACATACATAAAATACCCAGCATTGTGTCTGGTGGAAAGCTTTCTAGTCAAGTTTTCCTTTTCTGCCAGGGGAACATGTGCTCTAGGTTCAAAAGAATAAAAAACGGAGATAATGTGTCAACAAACATGAAATCTGAAAGCAGAGAGAGTAGCAAAGTAGGATCAGTAGCGGCAGATTCATGTTTTACAGAAATAAAAGAGCCCATTGATAAGCCCCATGTGTGAACAGCCTGGCTGGGTTGCCATAACAGACGCTGAACTATACCAACCAGATCCCCACTTCAGACTGACATCATCCTTTTCCAGATGCTAGAAGTGTTGGCTGATACGGGTATCTCCTTCCCAAGGAACTGCCCTTGGCTGAAGGCAGCTGCCTCACCCAAATTTCTGCTCCCCTCTCCTGGAGCAGCTGGCCCCCAGTGACTGAGGGATGCGGATTATAAGGCCCAGCAGCCCCTTGCCTCAATTGAGACAACTCTGAAGCCTACCCCCAGCCCCAGCTCCAGAGCCCTTTATGTGACTGGCGGAAGCTTCTGTTACAACTACATCGCAGCTCAACCTCACTCTACCCATACTGCTTCCCTCCGTCCATCACCCATTGTGATCCTTGGAGCACTCACCAATAAACGACCGACCATAAATCTCCATTTCAGAGCTGTTTCCAGGGGACCCAGCCAATGATACTTGGTTACAGAAATAGCCCTAGGAAGTAGACACTAATACGGGATTTGGGAGATAGATTGCCCACTGGTCAGCTGGCAATGAGGAGCCCACCAAGGGCGGGAAGTGCAGAACTGATATCCTGGCACATGGTAGGGGTCAATTGTCCAAGCGTTCAGCTGATGTTGAACCGGGATGAGATGACAGGAAAGGCAGTGCACGGGCTCAACCATCTGAGAAGTGCAGTGGGCATCGTTGTCATCAGGATGATGGAATAGGGGAAACCTGATTACTCAGGGAGAAAGATTTCACTGCAGAAGTGCCTGGAGTCCAAGCCAACACTAAAGGGTGAGTGTGTGAGGGGAACGAATGATTACAAAAGAGCCTTCCCCCCAAAGGAAACAGCAGTGACAGAACCTTTGATACAGAAAAGTGCCTGGCGATGAGAGGAGCTGAGAGTGAGGGACAAATCTCTGGAGAGTGGAAATGAAACAGGGGAAGAAGGGTGTCTCAAGAGGCTGGAAGGATAGGGCAGGGGCCAAATCACAGTATGGTGGAGACTGTTGTTGTTATCTTCACAGCCATGAAGAATCACTGAAGGGTTTGGAGTAAGAAAGCTACAAGGTAAGATCTGCCTTATGAAAGAGCTCTTCGGCTATTTCTGAACTGGTGGAAGAAAACAAAAATGTGCACAAGGAAAGCCTTTTTGCATCGCTCAGAACCACAGAGCAATGTTACATGGGAATAGTAAGTGATCCCATATTGAAGAGGCCTGGCCAGGTGAGTCTGTGTTCCTCTTAACAGGCTGTTGGAGTGGCCCATACTAGGAGGGGGTGACTCTCGCCAGAGCCTTGGTTTTTTGTTTTTTGGTTTTTTTAAAGATTTTATTTATTTATGTGACAGAGAGACAGCCAGCGAGAGAGGGAACACAGGGGGAGTGGGAGAGGAAGAAGCAGGCTCCCAGCGGAGGAGCCCGATGTGGGACTCAATCCCTGAACGCCAGGATCACGCCCTGAGCCGAAGGCAGACGCTTAACGACTGCGCCACCCAGGCGCCCCTCACCAGAGCCTTGTTTACTCGCTGAGCTCTCAAATGCCATCTCGGTGATGGGAAGGCCAGTGCCTCTCCACTTACTGGTTGACGTCTACAGAAGCAATCTGGGCCATTTCCCTTTCATTGAAGATTTTAATCTCTATTTGACTAGAATGTGGTCTCCACTGTTAACAGGGACTTTATCTGTTACGTCACTGTTGTGTCCCCAGCTCTTAAAAGAGTGCTCAATACTTAGAAGGTCGTACTCAATAAATAGTCATTGAATACTGAATACATGATTTTTAAAGGAAATATTTCTAATGAGAGGGTAGGAAAGTCCTACATTTATACCTTGATATGAATGATAAATGTGAGCACAGGCTTAAAGGTATGGAAGAGAAGCAATGGGTAAGGAGACTGTAGCAACTTGGCTACTGATTGATTATATGTATAGGTGTGGATAACTATGGGAGGCAAACAGGTAATGCCTGTGGGTTGAAACTCTTAATGGGACTGGCTGAAGATACACTTCTGAGTCAAGCTGTAACCTTGTGCTATGAAGAAGTTCTTCCAATGGGAGAGCAACTGTCATGTTTCGACATCAACTGGTCATTCAGCCTTGCTTTTCATTTCCAGTTTTGTTTTGTTTTGGTGGAAGGATTGTAGTGTTATCTTCGAAGGTAATCTCACCTAGCTATGAAACCCAAAGGACGTCCGGTCCTTGTTTCCAAGATAGGACCTGTAGAAAAATCCATCACTCTTGACTGTAGGATAAAATGGCAGCTCTGCTCCTTAAGGCCACGGTGTCTTCTCCTGAGCGTTTTTAGGGCTGTGCCTGAGGCTAAGGGCAGCACTTGAGATCACTCCTGTCTTCTCAACCTTTCTGTGCAGCTCAGAACAGAAAATCAATTTTATGTAGGAACAGTAAGTGGTCCCATATTGAGGAGGCCTGTACAGGTGAGTCCGTGCCCTCTGTCGGTTGTAAATCAGGTCGTTGCATATTCATACACGGAGAGACTGGCTAGGACGACCAGACTCAGGAGCGTGAGAGGAGAGTGCCATCCAGTGGCCAGCTGGGGACATGGCTGACATGCGGTGCGCTCCAGACGCTGACTTCTGCTTTGTCCTTCCAACCCTGGAACTGAGGTCAGACAAACCAGATTCTACCAGTGATATTTATCCTTCCATATTCCTGGGTTTTTCTTTTGGAGTAATCATTCATCTCTCTCCAGAGTTGCCGTGTTTCAAATTGCATCAAAAATTTAATAACTGTTACTGTTCAACATGAGAAAATGCCAAATTCCAAAATTACATTTGTTCTTAGTTTTGAAAATAAGGTGTGCCATTCATCCAACAGGGGTATATTATGCATCCACTAGGTGCCAAGAATTCTTACCCTCTTGGAGGTTATATTCTTACTGGGGAAGACAGACAGTAATGTATATAAACTGCACATACACACATATAGACATGTCTAGTCATGGTACATGCTAAAAGAAAGAAAGAAAGAAAGAAAGAAAGAAAGAAAGAAAGAAAGAAAGAAAGAAAGAAAGACAAAAGAAACAAGGTTAAAAACATAGAATCTGACAAGGTGATTGGTACCTTTTGGAATGGTGATCACACAAGGTCTCTCTGAGCACATTTGAGCAGCAACCTGAAATGAAGGGTCAGATAATGTGTATATCAGAGGAAGAGCATCCCAAACACAGGAAAAAAGCAAATGATAAAAATTATTGTCATATGAAATCAAGATTCTAGAGAAAATTTAAAATGATATCATCAGTGTCAAAATAAAAATAATTATACATAAAAGCCTAAGCTGTGAGTCTAAGCTCAACTTTTATACTTTAGACAGAAGAGTGCCAAAGTTAATTACAGTCAATCTTTGAATTAGGCATTCAGCCCTAAAACAACAAAATGCTACTATTTACAATTTATTTCAATGAAAAGGAAAGGGTTGGAAATGTAGATACACACCCCTCCCTACCCAAGTACACTCAAAAAGAACATAACCACACAGGCCACCCAGTGGTAGCTAAGGGCACTACCTCTGTCTGTCTCTACACACACACACACACACACACACACACACACAAATGGAGAAAGTTTCACATTCATCATGGTATACAGTAAAGATACAACTTTGGGAAAGATAACTTGTTTCTTTTCCTTCTTTTTTTGAGGTGTGATATACACAAATCTTTAAGGGTACAACTGGCATAATTTTTACATCTGTTACATATGTATAAATTTAACTACCACCCAGATTAATATGTAAAACATTCCCAGCTCCTCAGACTCTCCTTTGCTTGTTGTAATCATTATTCTGACTCTGTCACTATGCATTTATTTAGTTTAGTTATTTAGTTTAGTCTTTGAACTTATACATGAAATCACAGAGTATATATTCTTTTTATATCTAGGTTCTTTTGTTCAACATCACAACTGTCAAATTCATTCATGTTGTTATATGTAGCAATAATGTTTTCACTGTTGTCTAGTATTCTAGTATAAATATATACATATACAGTTGATATGTTGCACTGTTGAGAAACTTCTGGGTTATTTCTTGATTGGGATTATTATGAATAAATCTGTTATTAGCATTTTTGTACATGTCTTTTGGCAAAAATAAACATTCATCTTTGTTGAGTATGTCTCCAGGATTAAAATTATTGATTATAAACTGGGCCAGCTACATAATTTGTAGGGCCCAGTGCAAAATGAAAATGCAAGGACTCTTGCTTAAAAAGTAAAAGAAAAGTGCCGCCCACAATACTAAAATATAAAACTCTCCTTTTTCCCAGGATCTCTCTCAACTTCTCAAAGTGTTCTTTCATTTGCTATTTAATGTCACTTTAAAGGAAAATTAAAATGTTTAGATATTAGCATGAATTTGACCATTCACCTTCATATTGTGCATTGGCAGGGATTTGGGTTGTTTTTTTTTTTAAGATTTATTTATTTATTACTTGAGTTGCAGAAGGGGCAGAGGGAGAAAGGGAATCTCAAGCAAAGATTCCCAGCTGAATGTGGATCCCCACGCGGGGCTCAATCCCACCACCCCAAGATCATGACCTGAGCTGAAACCAAGAGTCAGTCTCTCAACCAACTGAGCCACCCAGGCACCGGGCAGTGGCAGGGTGTTTAATCTGTATGTGGCATCACTGCAATTAAACAATTTATATTTCATAGCTTGTACATGCATATGGATTCCATTCTTTTTTTTTTAAGGTTTATTTATTTATTCATTTGAGAGGATGGAGGGGCAGAGGGAAAGAATCTCAAGCCAACTCCCCGCTGAGCAAGGGCCCAAGGTGGGAGGTAGGGCTCCATCCTGACATCCTAAACTAAGCCAAAGTCAAGAGTCAGCACTCAACCCACCGAGCCCTCCAGGCACCCCATGGATTCCTTTCTTAACAGAACAGTGAAAATGCTGCATTGAACTAAACCAATATTTTTATTTTATTTCCAGGTACCTGCACATTATACCAACCCTTCCTACCCTCAGCTTACCAGTGAGAAAGAAGGACTAAAAGGAAAAAGAACTAAAGGTTACCCTCTCCTTTCCTTTCCTTTCCTTCCATGTTCTCATTTCAAGCATATGTGTTTGGCTAACGCAGGGAAGTAACATAAGTAAGAAATGATAGGATAGGATTCTTTGGTTTTTCACGTTTCCTAAAACAGCACTACCTTCTTTCTACATGCAATGCAAGTTCTGGCTCAATGGAAATGAGATGCTCAGGGATGTCAGCGGCCCCCATGGACCTTGTACTCCTCGGAGTCTCACTGACCTCTGAGGCAGTAGCTTGCACAGAATTTGGTGCTGAGGCATGGCACCTGCCGTACGTGAATGGGGCAGCAGAACTATGGCAGGCACACAAGGGACGCCTGGCTCCCGGCTCAGGCGTCTGCTCCACAGTCTCAACAAGACCGCACTTGCAAAAAAACAAGTTCAAAGAGAAAATTATTAAAAATTTCAAGATGTGGCCCGCCAGGCATTCGGCCATGCACAGAGCCCCACTGAGTTTCGGGCCCTGAGTGACTACACAGGTCATCTCTCCCTGAATCTGGCCCTGTTTGGAAGCAGCTTTGTTAAAAATTTTTCCAAAGGAGCTTTCCCAGTCTAACACTCCTACCAGCAAGATATGACAGTCCTGGTCGCTCTAACTCCTCACCAACACTTGGTATCATTTTGCCATCATCATATTGGGAGAGGATCGGTAGCTCCTGGTGGTTTTAGTTCGCATTTCCCTGATGGCTGACGGTGCTGATGTGGGGAGGCCTGTCCTCTACTTGGATAGCTTCTTTTGCTAAGGTACCTGTTACAACTTTTGTCCCTTTTTATGTTGGGTGGTTTATCTCTTTGTCATCGGTTTATAGGGGTTATTCATATTTTCTGCATTCTTTCCATGTGCGTATATATTGCAAATATCTTCCGCTCTGTACTCTTTCACTCTCTTAAGAGTGTTTTTTGATAAACAGCATTTATTAATTTTAATGAAGTCTAATTTATCAATTTATAGCTTTATAATAAGCTTTGATATCTTGGTCTCAGTTGTCCGATTTCATTCTTCTTCACTATTATCTTGGCCATTTCTTTTGAAATAAAAACTCTGCAATACCCTATGTGCCAACCTGGCATTTTCAAAAGTCTTCAGATCTAAATTCCTTAAATTACCCAGCAGAGGGAACCATGCTACAACCAAGTAAAACCAGACTATTTGGACTGGATTTGGACCACCGCAAATAATTAATGTTGTGTTTTGTCTTTCCAAACCAGAAAAGAGGAATCTTTAGTTTCTTTTCACATACTCTGGCTAATTAGCATTCCCAGAAGGTGCAACCACCAGCCGACTTATTATACCAACAATTGTTGCATTGAGAACTTTCTGGTGATCATGAACGCCAAGGTCATTCAATATTTGCAAGGATTTTCATCTTCTTCATTGCCACCATTCTTTATGGTACTGACAAATGTAACTTCTGTAGCTGTTTACAAACCCTTCCAGAAGCCATAGTTTCTGCTAGAGTACTGTTCCGTTTTCCACAGCAGTTCTGAATCTCAAAATAGACATGACTAAAACAACATCACAAATCCCTTAGCTAAAAATATTCTTTGAAATTAAATGAAAATTGCCTAGTATCCAGAAAAATATATAAATATATCCAGAACATATGTATATATAACATAATATTCTGTGTAATACATGTTATATACGGTGAACATATAGTCTTCTAATTTGTAGCTTGTCTCTTAATTTTCTTTTATTGTCTTTTGATAAGCAGAAATTCTTAATTTTCATGTAGTCAAACATCAATCTTTTTTTTATTTATGGTTAGTGTTTTTTATGCTTAAGAGATGCTTTCCTTTCCTCCCCAAAGTTCATACGGATATTCTACTAGAATATCTACTAGAAGACAATAGTCTTCTAAAAATTTTCTGGCTTTACCTTCAAATTTAGGTCTTGGATTGGTTTGCTAGGGCTGCCATTTAAAAGGTGGCTGAAATGACATCAATTGTTTCACAGTTCTGGAGGCTAAAAATCTGAAATCAAGGTATTGGCAGAGTTTGTTCCTTCTGAGACCTGTGAGGGGAACCTGTTCCAGGCCTCTCTCCTAGGCTTCCAGCGGCTTACCAGTAACCGTTGGTGTTTCTTGGCTTGTAGATGCATGACCCCAATTTGTGCCTTTATGTTCACATGACATTCTCCCTGTGTGCATTTTTGCATTCAAAATTCTTTTTATAAAGGCACCAGTTATATTGGATTAAGGGCCCATACTACTCTAGTATGAGCTCATCTGAACTTAACTTTTCTGAGAACTGGGCAGAGGACATCATTTAATCCACAACAGCCCTTTAATCAACCTCAAATTATTTTTGTATGTGATGTGGCAAAAAGGCAAACACCCAATTTTCCCAGAAGCATTCACTGAAAATCCCATTCACTCCCCAATCATCCAAAATACTCTCTTTTTTGTCTATCAGATGNAGTGTTTCTTGGCTTGTAGATGCATGACCCCAATTTGTGCCTTTATGTTCACATGACATTCTCCCTGTGTGCATTTTTGCATTCAAAATTCTTTTTATAAAGGCACCAGTTATATTGGATTAAGGGCCCATACTACTCTAGTATGAGCTCATCTGAACTTAACTTTTCTGAGAACTGGGCAGAGGACATCATTTAATCCACAACAGCCCTTTAATCAACCTCAAATTATTTTTCTATGTGATGTGGCAAAAGGCAAACACCCAATTTTCCCAGAAGCATTCACTGAAAATCCCATTCACTCCCCAATCAACCAAAATACTCTCTTTTTTGTCTATCAGATCTCTGTAAATGTTGGACGCTATATACTGTTTCACTGATCTTTTATTCTACCACATGGTCTTACTGTACCTCTATAATAACTCTTTTTTTTAATTTTTATTTATTTATTTGACAGAGAGAGACAGCCAGCAAGAGAAGGAACACAGGCAGGGGTTGTGGGAGAGGAAGAAGCAGGCTTTNATTTATTTGACAGAGAGAGACAGCCAGCAAGAGAAGGAACACAGGCAGGGGTTGTGGGAGAGGAAGAAGCAGACTTTTAGCAGAGGAGCCTGATGTGGGGCTCGATCCCAGAACACCGGGATCACGCCCTGAGCCAAAGGCAGATGCTTAACGACTGCGCCACCCAGGCGCCCCCTCTATAATAACTCTTGAAATGTGGAAGGGGAAGTCCTCCCATCTGAACTTTTTATTATTTTTTATTTTAAAAAATATTTTATTTATTTATTTTAGAGAGGGGGGGCATGCAAGTAAGGCGGGGGAGGAATAGAGGAAAAGGAACAAGCAGACTCCATGCTGAGCACAGAGTCCAATGCTGGGTTTGATCCCATGACCTGAGATCATGACCTGAGCCAAAATCAAGAGTCAGACGCTTAACCAACTGAGCCACCCAGGCGCCCCCCACAATCTGAACTTTTTAAAAGATGTCTTAATTATTTCTGGACTTCTGAAATTACACACGAATTTTGTAATCACCTTGTCAAGATTTTTATAATCACCTTTCACAAAAATCTGTTAAATTTTCACTGGAATTGTATTTTTTTCTAAAACATTTTTCCTTTCTCCTTCTCTTTTTCTAAAAGATTTTATTTACTTATTTGACACACAGAGAGCACAAGCAGGGGGAGCAGCAGGCAGAGGCAGAAGGAGAAGAAATCTCCACACAGAACAAGGAGCCTGGTACAGGACTCAGTCCCAGGACCCTGGGATCATGACCCAAGCTGAAGGCAGATGCTTAACCGACTGAGCCACACAGGCGCCCCATCACTGGAGTTGCATTATATCCATTATCTACTTTTAACAGATACTGGCTTCTCAGTCCAGAACCACAATCCATATTTCCCCATCTAAATATATATATATATATTCTTCAATGTCACCCACTGGAATTTCATACATTTTCCCATAGAGGTTTCATATGTACTAGGTATCTTTCATGCTACTACAAATGATTCTTTTATTTCATTTTCTACTAGCTTAATATTGGTGTGTAGACATGCAGTTATGTTTTGGAGATCAAATTCATGCCTAAAAGCCCTGCTAAACTCTCATATTAATATTTTAAACTTATCCATAGGTGTTTTTTCACCCTAGAGGATACCTGGCCAATACTCCTTAAAACTATGAAGGTCATGAAAAATTGAGAAAGTATCACAAACCAGAGGAGATTGAGGAGACATGGGAACGACAGGCAATGTGGTACCCTAAACTGGATCCTGGAACAGAAATGGAAAAACTAGCAAAATCCAAATAAAGTCTGAAGTTTACTTAACAGTAATATGCCAATGTAACTTGCCTAGTTTAGAAAATTTACCATGCTAATGGAACTGAGTGAGGAGTATGCAGAAACTCTCGCACTGCCTTTGCAAATTTTTGTACAAAAGTACATAAATAAAACCAAAAAAATTTATTTTTTTAATATGTGGTATTGCTGCAAAAATAAACAAATAGATCAATGAGAAGAATAGAGATCCAGAAATAAACCCATGCATATATGGTCAACAGATTTCCAACAAAGTGGCTAAAGCAATTTCATGTGGACTGAAAATCTTTCCAAAAAATGGCACAGGAACAACATGTCAGCTGCCTGAGAAAAAGAATTCATCCCTACCTTTTCCTCATACCAGACATCAAAATTTACTTACAGTGTATTCTGTATTTAATTGTAAAATGTAGAACTATAACAATTCTAGAAGAAAACATTTTCAACTTTGGAATACACGAAGATTTCTGAAGATGAGATACCAAAACACAACCATCAAGGGAAAAACTGGAAAAATAGATTTTATCAAAATTGAAAACAAAATTGTCTTGCAGGCATTATTGTAAAAATTAAAGGGCAAGCCATGAACTGGGAGAAAATATTTGCAACATGGATATCTGACAAAGTATTTGTATCCAGAATATATGAAGGACTCTTACAACTCAACAACAAGCAATAACCCAAATGTCCATCAACAGGAGAATGGATAAATCAAAGGTTACATACATTCATATAATGGAATGTCAGGGAAACAATGCTCCATGAATATTTTCATGTTTCTGGACAGTCTGCCTTCTTAAGCAAAGGAAACTGGCACATCATAGAATATCTCCTCTTCCCTGGCTTATCTGCTCCTCACACTGCAACGAGGTTAGACCTGGAGCCCTATGTTCTCATTCAAAAGATAATAAAACTTACCTCCCCCAGAGCCAAATGTTTGCAGTCCAGGGTAGGGACTTTCCCCTTTGCCTTCCTGGGAGCATTCATTTACCTTCCAAAGTATTTGCTTACATTAGAGAGACAGAGTTTCTCTTTCTCTCTCTCTCAGAAAGACAGAGCAGCAGCTAAGCAGTGTGTCGCCCATCTAAACTTCTAGATTTATAATTTTGGGTTTCCTCCCCCTTGGTGCGTCCACAGGATACACCTGGCTCTCATCACGTCACCCCAGAAGAGAGAGGAATGGAGGCCTGGGGAACCAATGCAGTGATTACCTCATGCTGTAGGTAATCCTAATAATCTGATCTCGGCCCTGGACCGCATATTTGCTTTTGGCATAAAAATGAACAGATATTAAAAACTTATCATGGAACACTCCTAGCAATAAAAAAAAAAGGAAAGGTAAAAACTACTCATCCATGGAACAACATGAATGAACCTTAAAGACATTATGTTGAGTAAAAGAAGCTAGACACAGAAGAATACCTACAGTATAGTTCCACCAATAAGAAGATCAAGAAGAGTCAGAGCTAATCAGATGGTAATGAAGGTCAAAACTGAGTTCCTATGTTACAGGTCTATGAGAAGAAGCATGAAGGAATCTTCTGGAGTGCTGGAAATATCCTATATTTTGATCTGAGGTTGGTAACATGGTTGTGTATATATGAAAAAAGTTAAGATTCGTGTGCTTTAGGCACCTTATTTTATGTTACGACTTAATAAAAAAAAACTTTAAAAAACATCAGCCAGTTTTGCGGGAACTAACAAGTGATTCTGAAATTCATATGGAAATACAAAGGGCAAAATTAGCCAAGGTACCCAAATAAGAACAAAGTAGAGGGACTTGGTCTACCAGCAAAAAGAAAGGAATTAAAATAGTGTGAGATTTGGCAAAATAGTAGACAAAGAGACAAGCGGAACAGAGCATAGTCTATAAACAGATCCATTAATGAAAGACATTGAGTTTATGAAGAAGACGAAGCTTTAGGGAAAAGATGATTTTTTCAGTAAACAGTGCTGAGTCAGTCAGAGTCATATAAAAAATAAAATTTGAAGTCCTAGTTTAAATCATATAAAAATCAATTCAAGGCAGATCATAACTTTTTACATGTGAAAAATAATAAAGTTTTCAGAAGAGAACTGAGAAGAATATCTTCATAACTTTAGGGTGGGATAACATTTTTTAAACAGGACACAAAAAAACAATGACCATAAGAGAAATAATCGGTAAATTAAACTATATTCATTTAGGAACTTCTTTTATTACTCTATCGAGAGAGCAGAAAAGCAAGCCGCAATAAAGGGAGAAATATTTGCAACATATACAACTGCCAAAGGCTTCATATTCAGCATATGTAACAAATTTCTTCAAACAAAAATAAAATAAAGAAACAGGAGCAGATCCTTGACACAGGGTATATCCAAATGGCTAACAAACTTATGAAAAAGTTCTCAATGTCATTGCAGCTGAAGGGAATGTAAATTGTTATAACCACTTTGCAAAACAGGTTTGGCATTATTTACTTAAGCAGAAATATGTCTGTCCTATGACCCAGTAATTACACGTTTGGGTATGTACTTGGCAGAAATATGTGCACCTAGGCAAGAGATATGAACTAGAATGTTCCAAGAAACACTATTGCTAATAACTCCAAACTGGAAACAATCTAAATGTCATCAAAATATAAATAAATTGTAGCACAGTCACTAATGGATAGCTTTTCACACTAAATCTATAGGCAGTAACACAGATGATTCTCAGCATTATGCTGAATAAGAGAAGCCCAGGTACAGTGGAATACGCACTGAATGATTGATTTGGGGGAGAAGGGAAGGGGCAAGAGAACAGCCTCTGTAGGGTTAGCATTGTTCTATTTCTTGACTTGGGTGATGCTTGCTAACGCATTCCTTCAGTGATAACTCACTGAGCTGTAACATCTGTCTTGGTGTATTTTTCTGTATGTATATTATACTTAACAATTACAAAAATTTTTAAATGCATGGACCACTTCTCAAAAAAATTTTTTGGAAGAGTTGGAGGAAGATTTGATGAGATAGAATTCCATAAGATTTTAACTATTTGATATTATTTAGATTTGAGCAGACAGCATAATGTAAACACTGTTAGTGGTCCCAAATATCCCCCAACGAATGGCAGAGTAGACTAAAAGGATTTCAGAAATCTCCTAAATACTGGAGGCTTATTATCTCACCAGGACTCTCTCCTTTCCTCCTTTTCCCCCACCATCACCTGCCCTGTAATCTTCAGGTTTACTTTTGGAAACTTGGTATGTTCTGAACCTGACGCTGACTATACCTGTGTGATGAGGAATGGGCATCTGTTCCCATTCATAATGTAGTTTACAATATGGAAATCATACCAATGTTGCATTTTTCATAAATTATAAGTATACACCTTCATACGTGTGTTATTTTGCAGTTCACCCCATAAATGTACTTGCTTTATTTTTCTTAAGTGCAGAGGCATATGAGGAAATCATTATGAACACAGACTTTGGAATTAGATTAACCAGGCTTCAGATCCCAGTTCTGCCACTTTTTAAGTGAACAACCTGACCTAGCATGTTTCCTCATTTTGTCATTCGGGGGAATGTGACTAACTCACAGAATTGTTGTAGGGACCAAAGAAGGTGGTAAGTGTAACATTCTCAGGATAAGGACGGAGCTCAAAGTCAGCATTCGGCAACATCATGTGATGGTGGTGTGGTGATGTTCGTGAAGTATCATTCTGGAAACTATTTAGGAGTTCAACTGGAAAAGGCAAAGTCCGTATTTTTTGTTTGTGGTATTAGCGCTGGGGGTGAGGGTGGAAGTATTGGTTTACAGCCTTGCTGATTAGAAAGCTCAAAAATCCATACATCAGATTCCACAAAATTAAGATCACAGCAGGTGGTAAATCATGGCAAGGATTGTCATCTAGACATTTCTCCAAAGAAGGCATACAGATGGCCAACAGACACATGAAAAGGCGGTCGGTCAATATCATTTGTCATCAGGGAAATGCCTATCAAAACTACAATGAGATATCACCTCATAGCTGTCAGAAAAACACAAGAAACAACAAGTGTTGATGAGGAGGTGGAGAAAACGGAACCCTCGTGCACTCTTGGTGGGAGTGCAAACTGGGGCAGCCACTCTGGAAGACGGTAGAGGGGTTCCTCAAAAAGTTAAAAAGAGAACTACCCTACAACCCAGTAATCATACTAATGGGTCTTTGCCCCCAAAATA
Source organism: Ailuropoda melanoleuca (assembly GCF_002007445.2). NCBI lineage: Eukaryota > Metazoa > Chordata > Mammalia > Carnivora > Ursidae > Ailuropoda > Ailuropoda melanoleuca. The sequence goes on along the minus strand of NC_048227.1, from coordinate 83,048,727 downwards.
CAAAAACACTAATTAAAAGGGATACATGTACCTCTATGCTTATAGCAGCATTGTTTACAACAGCCAAATTATGGAAGCAGACCAANAGTAATCATACTAATGGGTCTTTGCCCCCAAAATACAAAAACACTAATTAAAAGGGATACATGTACCTCTATACTTATAGCAGCATTGTTTACAACAGCCAAATTATGGAAGCAGACCAAATGGAAGCAGACCAAGTGTTCATCGATAGATGAATAGATAAAGAAGATGTGGTGTATAAAAATCCAATGGAACATTATTCGGCCATAAAAAAGAATGAAATCTTGCCATTTGCAACAACATGGATGGATCTAGGGGGTATAATGCTAAGCGAAATAAGTCAGAGAAAGACAAGTACCATATGATTTCACTCATATGTGGAATTAAAGAAACAAAACAAATGAGCAAAGGAAGAAAAGAGAGAGACAAACGGAGAAACAGATTCTTAACTATAGAGAACAAACTGGTGGTTACCAGAGGGGAGGTAGGTGGGGGATGTGTGAAATAGGTGACAGGGATTAAGAGCACACTTACCCTGATGCGCACTGAGCAATGCACAGAATTGTTGAATCCCTGTGTTGTATACTTGAAAGTAATATGACACCATATATTACCTATACTGGAATTAAAATTAAAAACTTAATAGAAAAATAAAGCACTGGGGAGCCTGGGTGGCTCAGTCAGTTAAACGTCTGCCTTTGGCTCAGGTCATGATTCCAGGGTCCTAGATCAAGCCCCGCACTGGGCTCCCTGCTCAGTGGGGAAGCCTGCTTCTCCCTCTCCCTCTGCCACTTCCCCTGCTTGTGCTCTCTCACTCTCTGTCAAATTAATTAATTAATTAATTAGTTAAATCTTTAAAAAAAATAAAGAGCCAATCAGGAAAAAAAAAAAGAAAGATTATAATCTTTATGACAGAAGAATCCATCAGTTTGAATGTGTTGAGTCATTTCAAAAATCTTCTGAAGGATATGCTAGGATTTATTTTGACTGGAAAAGTTTAGACTGGGAGGGAACGGGACTGCCTTTTGCTGAAGTTCACAGGGTGGGTAAGACAAGAATTTAAAGTTACAAAGGAAACTCCCTAAGGTGAGTTCCAGGTCACAGGTAAAAACAAAAGAAGTCATGATTACACTCTTGAATTTAATGCATGGCAAACATCAACTGAACACTTTGTACTTAGTTTTAGGTCCCACTCATCCTATGAGAACCACAGCATCTATTGGGGACAGAGCAGTGAATTTGTTACCAGCTATGAGACCAGTGAAATTCTGACATACTGTCGGACAGGTGCAAAGGGGGACTTGAGGAGGATAGAGGGAAGATGGGTGTACAGAAGGAACAAAACTGTTACTGCTCAATTAAGAAGGATAGGGGATAGGGAGGGAGGGCTATGCAACTGTCTGCTTTAGCCCCTTTGGGGCCACAAATGATTCCTATTTGAACAAAAACACACATTAAGTCCTAAAGTTTAGATACCAAAATATGATTGGCCCCAAATACTTTTGTGGCAAATATATGTCACATTTAACCCACTAGACTTAAAATGATAAGGATGAAAGCCTACTAATATAATTTACAGTCAGTAAGACCAACAGCAACTCACCACAATGCTGATGATGTGCTGCTTAAACATAGAGTCCTTCCTAAAAGGTTCAGTCCTTCCTACGACTTACTGAATCAGTAAGACCCCAGCCAGGAAGACAGAAACCATACCAGTTCTTTTAACAGAAAGAATTTGCTATGTGGAATTGATTAAACAGATGCTGGAGAATTAAAAATGTAAAAAGAGGATTTTCAGACTTAGGCAGTGAAAGTAACTACCAGAAGCAACTCTGAGCCCCCAGGGCTGGAGGAACAAAGGGAAGATGTGGGGGTTACATCCTGGCAGAGGAACCAGGGAAGCCAGAACTCTGGCCTCTGAGAATGAGCCCGGCCAGCCCATTGCTGGTGTCTCTGAGCGGGAGCAATGAAGCTGATTCTGGGAGGACGGCACCAACTACACCTGCCAGGGTGAGGAGACACTGTGGGACACCGCTAAGAACAGCAAATAGGAAGCCCAGTCCCCCGGCTGCTCCTCCAGCGGTCAGCGTTCATCCAGCGCCCCCTATTGATGGAACCTGAAGGACCCGGCTGACAAAGGCTTGCAGAGTCCTGGGTTCTGCATCCCCACACGGAGCCCAGCCAAGGGGACGACTGAGCTGGGTTTATTCTGTTTCCAAGTCTTCCTGGGGAGAAGGAAGTAGCATACTTAGGGGGCCTCTGAAAATCCTGCCCGTCCTCTCACTTCCTTCCAGCAAAAACACTTCTTTCTTTTCAATTACTTTAGATCATTTTTCCTAAGATGAAGGTAGTTGATCTAAGTTTAGGGAACTGATTTTGTACACTTGGGTTATCTGTGAGGGAAAGAGGGAAAGCACCCGAGGTAAATCGTTTATTTCTCTATTTTAAGGCGGTGCCCAACCTTCACAACTCCCTCTCAAGGACCGGAGCTGAGACTGGCTCTCAGGTTTTCTTTATATCGGTTCAACTATTTCAACACATTTCTTCACTTCCACGGCCGCCGTCCCGTTATGAAGAGCCTGGGACCTAGAAGTGG
>NC_048227.1:83009780-83045508 GCF_002007445.2 Ailuropoda melanoleuca | reverse complement strand
CGCAGGTAGGCGGGTGCGGGACGGGGACGTGACCGGGCCCGGCCCGCCGACGGCCGAGCGCCGCTCGGGCCCGTCCTCCCGCGGGTGTCGCGTTCGCGCGCGCGGAGCGGGAGGCGCCGGGGTGGGCGCCAGGAGCCCCGGGAGAAACTCACCGCCGCCTCGCGCGCGCCTGCTGCGGCGACAAGTTTGCAGGGCTGAGAGTTTCACTCTTCCCGTTGCCGGGGGTGCACTGAGGTGGAGGAAGTGTGACAGTGGTGGCTCTGAGTGGAACCCGCAGCTCGGAACTTGCGGTGGGCGGCAGGGGCCCTGCGCAGGCGCCCGCCCGGACCCGCCGCCCTTCAACAGGGACCCACCCTGGGCTGGCAGTGACGGTTGCGCCTTCTAGAAAATACCGACTCCCGGGAAGGGTCTGCTCGCAAAGAACAGGGTCTAGACAGAGGCAGCGTTTCTAAAATAAGATCGGCTCTCTTGAGCACGTCATTGTTTCTCCTTTGCAGTTACGACCATGTACAGGTATGTGCTCTTTGATTTTTTGGAAATAACAAAACTTTTAACTGATTTAGGATATAAGGTAACTGAAATGTGCTTTGCTGTGTTTTTAAGTTTAAATTCTACCAACTGGAATCCAGTAAGCCAGGATGATTCATTAACCTGATTTCTTTTTTTCTTCTGCATTTCTGGCATATGAGAAAAGATTTTTTTTTTTGAAAGCAAGATATCAGGTATTTTTTGAAATGCTAAAATCAGCAAAGCTTCCCAAGAATATTGTACTTCGTAGGGACGTGGTTCAGGCTTTTATGCCTTTTAACCCAGAGCTGAACAGCAGTGAATGCAGAAAGAAAGTTGCCCTCGAAAGTGCAGTGTTCTTAGTAGTCAAAGAAAAAGTTATTTAAGTATTTTTTTAAGATTTTATTTATTTATTTGACAGAGATGGAGGCAGCCAGAGAGAGAGGGAACACAAGCAGGGGGAGTGGGAGAGGAAGAAGCAGGCTTGCAGGCTCCCAGTGGAGGAGCCTGATGTGGAGCTTGATCCCAGAACGCCAGGATCATGCCCTAAGCCCAAGGCAGACGCTTAACGACTGAGCCACCCAGGCGCCCCATTATTTAAGTTTGATACAGTTATTATGGAAGCAACCCCACTGTCCATGACAGATAAATGGATAAACAAGATGCATTACCCATGCACACACCACCTACAGAATATTTCTCAACCATAGAAAAGAATGGGATTTTGCCATTTGCAAAAACATGGGTGGACCTAGAGAGCATTACACATAAGTCAAGCAGAAAAAGGCAAGTACCATATGATTTCACCCATGTGTGGAATCTAAAAAAGAAAACAAATGAATAAACAAACAAAAAGCAGAAACAGACCCATAAATAGTGAGACCAAACTGATGGGTTGCCAGAGGAAAAATAGTGGGAAATGGGCAAAATGAGTGAAGGAGAGTGTGAGATCCAGGCTTGCAGTTATGGAATGAGTAAGTCATAGGGATAAAAGGTACAGCACAAAGAATATAGTCAATGTTATTATAATAGTGTTGTACGGTGATAGTAGTTATACATGTGAGCACAGCATACCTATACTTGTGGGATCGCTATGTCGTACACCTGAAACTAATGTAACATGGGGTGTCAACTACACTTCAATAGGATGAAATCAGAAAGGAGACAAACCATGAGAGACTCTGGACTCTGGGAACTTAACTGAGGGTTACAGAAGGGAGGTGGGTAGGGAGATGGCGTAAGCAGGTGATGGGTAATAAGGGGGGCACATGTGGTGATGAGCACTGGGTGTTATATGCAACTAATGAATCAGTGAACACTACATCAAAAACTAATGATGTACTGTATGCTGGCTAACTGAACATAATACAAGAATTTTTTTAAATAAAAAAGGAAAAACACAGTAATAAGTTCAATACAGTTACAAAAGTTAAGAAGTGTGCATATCGATGTTGGAGAGATTTTTAAACAATAGATATTATACCCCAAAAATGTTTCTCTTCCAAATCCTGCATTTCTCAAAAAGTATAGTCTTTTTATTTTATTTTGTATTCATAAATATATTTATAATATATTATTATATGATTTTATATTATATTATTTTATAGCTATTTCCTACATATGCTGAATGGGAAGAGACTACTCCTGACTTAGATATTGAGTCTTCAACTAACAGATATGAATTTTCTTGTTTCTATATTTAATCAAAGAGAGTAATAAAGCTTGCTCCATAATTGGGTTGTGGGGCTGACATTAGAAGGGAGTAATATTGTTGGCATTAAGGCAAAATTTGAGGGGAAAAAAAAAACAGAAGACTCTTTTCTGATCCACAAGACCCAGGTACTTTCTTAGCTCTTCTAAAAGCATTGCTGTTTTCTTCTGGGTCTTCAGGCACCCTAAGGACTGCTGGAAAAACCAGGTTAGAAGCTACCTGGATACCATACTTATCTCTAAATAGAGAGTGATTTCTATCCTGATGGGTCAGCCACAGTGTCTACTAAACAGTGTGGGCTGTGGGTTAGATGACATTGGCACTCTTGGGTAGGGAAATACTTAAATTTTTTAACGTTTTAGCACAAATATTCAGTCACCTAGCTCAGTATTTGGATCAGGCTATATAAACCAAACATTCAAAGACAAAAAAAAAAAAAAAAAAACCTCAACAGCATCAACATTTTAGGAAAGTTAAATGATTGATTTAAATTTTAAAAAGTTAAAAATTAAATTGATATTTAATTTCAGGTAAGCTTTTAACAGAATTCAGAACACCCGTGATTTTCCCTCAAGGCAGGCATGACACCCACATTCATTTTCACTCTCTAAACTCTCCAGGGACAGAGTTTCACCAGTGAGTTTATCCTTGTTGCATATCAAAATCTACCCTGTGGGTGCATTCCCATGCTTACTCTTCAGTGAAGATAAGGAGATGTGGTCAGCATCGTATAAACAAGCATCTGAAGCCGATAAGAGAGAGAGGGAGAAGATGACTTCCCAAGGTCATGTTCTCCTCTCCCCAAGCCTTTCAGAGGTATCCATTGCTGTAGAATAATTCTGAACTCGCCTACAAGGTTTTGTGTGGACCACTCCTTCCTGTCTCTCAGCCTTACCTCACACCACTTACTTCCTGCTATACTGTCCTTTTTCCAGTGCCTAGAGCAAGCCAAACCATTTTTCATCTCAGAGACTTCATACTTGTAGTTCCTTCTGCTAGACTCTTCCTACCCCCTATCCCTAAGCCACAATTCTAACTCCTGCTCAGACTTGGCATCTCACCTCCAATAAGCCTCCCTCAAGGGGATCTGCCCAAGATCCCCAAAGAAGGAAAAGAATATGGAGCTTATTATGTATGTCTAGGAACAAATGAGCCTAGCTTTACTTTTGGAGCTTTTAGAATACAGCATAAATATCACTACTACATCTATGCTTATTAGAACTAATTTGCTATAATTAACGTCGTGAAGGTATGTGTTGAAGTCTTTGTTCTTTGATATCAGCACAGCAGCTTTTGGGTATTCTATTTCACTGAGAAGTTATTTGTACACACACAGTTGGTTCCAGTGGTCTTATTAAGTTCCCTTCATTATTTTTTAACTTTTAATTTTGAGATAATTTGACACTTACAAAAAAGTTTCAGAAACCATAGGCTTTCTGTAAATGCCTTAGCTGGTTTCTCCCAGGTTTAACATCTTACATAACCATTGTACATTGTTCAGAACCAGGACATTAACGTTGGTATAATAGACTCACCAAACTATAGACCTTGCTAGGATTTCAACCATTTTTCCACTAAGGCTCTTTTTCTGTTCCAGGATCCCACTTTACCTTTTGCTGTCTTGTCTCCTTCGTCTCCTCCAATCTATGACAATTCCTCAGCCTGTTTTTGCTTTCCTGTCCTTGACACTTTGGAGTGTCATCTCTTCTTAGAATGTCCTCCATTGGTCGTGTGATGTTTCTTCACGATGAGAGTGAGGTTATTCCTTTAGAGCAAATTATGTTGTCTTTCTCAGTGCATCGTAGCAAAGGATTTATGATATCAGTATGTCCTGTTTGTGGGGACGTTAACCTTGATCGCTTGGGTAAGGTGGTGTCTGCAGGGATTTTCATTGTGTAGTTACTGTTACTTTGGGGAAGACATAAGGTCATTTCTTGTACATTTGCATGGCTTCCACATTTCTCAGCTCATCCCCAGCCTGTCTAAAGAGCATCACGTATCCCAGATCCAAGCATGTGGTGTAGAATTGCCAGCCTTACTCCAGAATGTGTCTACCTACTGCCTGTAACTCTTTATTGAGCTGCCTCTAGAACAAATCCAGGAAAGGCAGTATTCACTCTCAGAGAATAACAAAGGAGATTTGTTCTCTCTGCGAGGTGGTGTGGTATAGGAACAACGTGGTAGGGCGGAGGAGGGACTGACAGTTCTCTGAGTGCACCTTTGGTATGGCTCTGACTGGTAGAGCCATAGGTGGGACACATATTTCCCATTTAAGCATAAACTTTGGACAAAGGAATGGGTAGATGGAATTATTTGTGTTATAAAATGAATATGTTAAGATAAGCATTTCAACATAAAACATTAATTATTTTTTATAATATATATTTTTAAGATTTTTAAATTTATTTTCAAGAAAGAGAACACGGAAGCAGAGACGGGGTGGGGGGAGCAGAGGGACAAGCTGACTCTGCACTGAACCCAGGGCTTGACGTGGGGCTCGATTCCACGAGTCTGAGATCATGACCTGAGCCGAAATCAAGAGTCAGACGCTAGCCGACTGAGCCACCCAGGTGCCCCTATATCTGTGTTGCCTTTGTTAGTCCTTGGCATAGTACCTTTCACAAAATATTACTCAGTAAATTTGCGGGTTTTTGCTTAAAAGCACCTTTAACTACACACATGAAGTTTTTTAAAAATGATTTTTTGTTTGCATCTTTTTCTTCTTTGTACAATTTTACCAGGTATCATTGACACCTTTATCTCCATGATGATTTTAAAAAATAGACATCTGAGAATCAGCTGCAGCTTAAAGTAGCATATATTTTAATGAGTAGCATCATTTTATCCATCTTATTAACATTACACTATGCTATGAGTGTGATATTTTGAAAACATTCTGATTTTTCTTGGTCCATATTTATGTTTGTGTGGCACAAAAACTGATACCAGAAAAATGAATTAAATCATTACAATCAATTCCAAGATACATCAATTACTTATAAAATTGGAGAACAAGAAAACTTTAGGGGAAAATTGCCTGCTGGGGCATTAAAATTAAATCCTCTACTTTAGTTTTCAGAATTCCTTTGGATATAGAAACCTGGGGTTGACAGGACATTATGAAAGTCCCATTCAACAGCTCCTCATATGAATCTCCTCCACAGCATTACTTCCAGATCATTACCTGTCTGCTGTTTGAGTACCTGTCATCATGGGACACTCACTGCCTGGCACCCAAGGGAGGATGTCCTGTTACAACAGACTTCCAACTGTGAAAATATCCTTCCATGTAAAGAGCTAAGGTCTCACTCCCTTGCATCTTCACCCATAGTTGGTCCTTACTCTATGCTGCTGAAGCCATGCACAACAGGCCATACAGATAACCGAACGTACCATCTGTGTCTTTTCCCCTATCAGCCAACCACCTTCCAGTTACGTCATGCCAGCCTCTCTCTCCTGGTCTTTCTAGCATGTGTGTGTTTCAGTTTGTCTGCAAGTTTCCAAGCTGCCTCATGAGGAGACAGCTGGTCTACTAACATTTCAAACACGCCTGGCATGTTTGTCCTTAATGTCCTTAATGATTCAGCATCAGGTTCTTAGTGAACATAGGTTTCCTGATACCTGAAAGCTGCCCTCCTTTTCTTTGTTGTCCTCTCCTAAGAGACACAGACTCTGAACCCTCATTTCAACTCAGGCTTTCATATGAAGACAATTTCATTTCGTGGAGGTAGTTTTCTTTCTGTTTGCTTCTCGAAGGATAGAAGATGGAAGTATGGCATAGTGTTTGATCTAGAACTTGTGTCTGTGATGCAATTAAGGATACTCTTTTCTGGAAAGAAAAATTTTCCTGATTATCTATTCAACTCTAGTTCTGTTTTTTGACTGTGGTGGTCACCATATTGCACATTGAGCCCCAAAATGGCTCCCATACAGCTGCCACAGTCCCTTCATGCGTGGCTTTCTCGGAGGCCGGCTCTGCCTCCAGTCACAGAGAACTAGCATACTTTTTCTGCTACAGACTTGTCAGTAAGTTGTCCTCAGACGTCCTGATTCTCAACATGTATGCTTTTCATCCAGCCTCCTCAAAGTTCCATGCCATACAGTTGCATTTGTATTTTGGTGGTATGAGGGTTTTTTTGGCAACTGCATTGTCCTACTTAAAACATGTGCTTGCATTATTTCTTCCATTTAATTTTTTTCCCTCTCAACTTTGCAGATCTTTTGCCTCTTGCATCGATCCCCTCATCTTTACTTTCTGGAGAGTCGGCAGCCCTTCAAGCATTCGTCGTTCTCCTCAGTAAATGCTGGGTTCATGTTTGAGGAAAGATGCAAGCAAACAAAATATATCTCTTGCATTAGTTTTCTGAAACTGCCATAACAAAGTACCACAAACTGAGTGGCTTAAAATAACGTAAATGTATTCTCTCACAGTTGTGGAAGCTAGAAGCCTGAAATTCCGATGTGGGCAGGGCTGACTCCCTCTGAGGGCTATGAAGGAACATCTGATGCCGTGCGTCTCTCCTAGCTTTCGGTGGTTGCTGAAATCCTTGGCACCCTTTGGCTTGCTGATCGTCATTCCAATTCTCTGCCTTCGCATGGAGCTGTCCCTGTCTCTTCACACAATCTTCCCTCTGTGCACGTCTCTCTTTGTGTCCAAATTTCCCCCTTTTATAAGGATACCAGTCATATTGGATTAGGCCCACCCTAATGACCTCTTTTTAACTGATTACCTCTCTAAAGACCCTACACCTAATTAAGGTTACTTTATGAGGTACCGGGGGTTAGGATTTCAACATACTTCTTTTGGGAGGCACAACTGGATTCATAAGTACCTGCCATACCCTCACAGGCTCATAGGGCAAGATCCATGAGCTTGGCTTCTAACGTGCAGAAAAGCTACCTTTTCAGCCCCATGCGGTGGCTCTCCTCCTCAGCATGTTCATAGTCTATGTCCTCTGCCAAAGGGCAACCTTCATAGAAGTGTCATGCCTGAAAGTCTCTCCTGAGAATGTTGAGGGCAGAGATGAGGTCTTCTCTTGTACTTTCCATAGCATGAACATAAGAGAGAGACACCATTTGGTAATACATTCAAATATGGAATTGCTGTTTTGTAAGCCTAAAACTAATACAATGTTATAGGTCAATTCTAGTTCAATAAAAGAGGTGGGGAGCCATCAATGGTGTGTAATCAAGACAGTGCAGTGTAAATTTCTTCAGCAGACAGGCTCACTCTCCTCGGACCCCTGCCTCCTGCCTCAGCTCCTCCGAGGGGCACTTTCACTGCAAAATCCTCACTCTTGCACCAACAGGGACCATTTTCACAGTTAAGGCTAACTATCCATCTGATTCCAAGCCAGCCCTCCTCCTCCATTTTAGATTAAAATATATGTATTGCAAAAAGTCCACTGAATTATCTACCAAATGCTTTACTTTGTGATTGTAAAAATTAGCTCGTAATTCCTAAGTGTAAAATAGAATATCACATGCAGCTCAGGTGCAAATCACTTAGGGGAATAAGGTATTCGAGGTGATCAGACTTAACCAAGAAGAATTACCTTATCCATTTTGAGTTTTCAAAGTTAAAATAAACCTGACACAATATGATCTGAGCACTCTTCATTCATCCAGTGTCGTTCATTCATATCTATCAGGAACAGTTGTAGGCATTGAGGTGAACATGAAAACAAGGTCTCTTTCTTCACAGAGCTTTTAGTCACAGACAGGTAATTACGTTAAAGTAAAAATGCCAGAATTGAGAAAATCACAGTTCTTTAAAAGCAGAGAACAAGGTAACCAACTAAATCTAGAAGGCAGGCAGGGCTCCCTCTAAAAAGGGTCCTCTAAACTGAGACTCATAAGAGTTGCTGGCATATATATATATTAGACATATATAAAATTTTATATATATCACTTCACATTCTCCCTATTGAAGGAGAAAAGTTGCATTATATAAGCAGTGAGCTGTCAAAGTAAATGTCTTGCTTATGAACCAGTACTTCCAATGCTTTTAGGAAAAACATAAATTTAATAAATAGTTACAGGTAGGCTATCATCCAAATTATGTAAAACAATTATAATTCAACATGAACTCAGCTCTTTTTCATTTCAAATATTAGCAGGAAAATACAGGCATACCTCATTTTATTGCACTTTGTCGATATGGCATTTTTCACAAAGTGAAGATTTGTGGCAAGCCTGCCTCCAGCAGGTAGGTCCCCGTCAGCATTTGCTCACTTTGTATCTCTGTATCACACTTTGATGATTCCAATGATAGTTCAAACTTTTTCATTATTATTTTCTTAATAATAATTTTTTATTATGTTATGTTAGTCACCATACAGTATATCCTTAGTTTTTGATGTAGTGTTCCATGATTCATTGTTTGCATATAACACCCAGTGTTCATGCAATACATGCCCCCCTTAATACCCATCATCGGCCTATCCCAGTCCCCCACCTCCCTCCCCTCTGAAGCCCTCAGTTTGTTTCCCAGAGTCCATAGTCTCTCATGGTTCATTCCCCCTTCTGTTTACCCCCCCTTCATTCTTCCCTTCCTTCTCCTACCGATCTTCCTGCTATTTCTTATGTTCCATAAATGAATGAATCCATATGATAATTGTTTTTCTCTGCTTGACTTATTTCACTTAGCATAATCTCCTCCAGTCCCGTCCATTTTGCTGCAAATGTTGGGTAATCGTTCTGAGTAATATTCCATTGTATATATGGGCCACATCTTCTTAATCCAGTCGTCTGTTGAAGGGCATCTCAGCTCCTTCCACAATTTAGCTATTGTGGACAATGCTGCTATGAACATTGGGGTGCATATGGCCCTTCTCTTCACTACATCTGTATCGTTGGGGTAAACACCCAGTAGTGCAATGGATGGATCATAGGGTAGCTCAATTTTTAGCTTTCTAAGGGACCTCCACACTGTTTTCCAAAGTGGCTGTATCAACTTGCATTCCCGCCAACAGTGTAAGAGGGCTCCCCTTTCTCCACACCCTCTCCAACATTTGTTGTTTCCTGCCTTGTCAATTTTTGCCATTAACTGGTGTAAGGTGGTATCTCAAGGTGGTTTTGATTTGAATTTCCCTGATGGCTAATGATTTTGAACATTTTTCCATGTGTCTGTTAGCCCTTTGTACATCTTCATTGGAAAAGTGTCTGTTCATATCTATTCTGCCCACTTTTTGATTTATTTGTTTCTCGTGTATTGAGTAGATCTTGGATACCAGTCTTTTATCTGTAGTGTCATTTGCAAATATCTTCCCCCATTCCATGGGCTGCCTCTTAGTTTTTTTGACTGTTTCCTTGGTTGTGCAGAAGATTTTATCTTGATGAAGTCCCACAAGTTCACTTTTTCTTTTGTTTCTCTTGCCTTTGGAGATGTGTCATGAAAAAGGTTGCTATGGCTGATGTCGTAGAGGTTGCTGCCTATGTTCTCCTCTATGATTTTGATGGATTCCTGTCTCACATCGAGGTCTTTCATCCATTTGGAGTTTATCTTTGTGTATGGTGTGAGAGAGTGGTCAAGTTTCATTCTTTTGCATGTAGCTGTCCAATTTTCCCAGCACCATTTATTGAAGAGACTATCTTTTTTCCACTGGATGTTTTTTCCTGCTTTGTCAAAAACTAGTTGCCCAAAGAGCCGAGGGTCCATTTCTGGGCTCTCTATTCTGTTCCATTGGTCTATATGTCTGTTTTTGTGCTGGTACCATGCTGTCTTTGTGATCACAGCTTTGTAGTATAGCTTGAAATCTGGCAACGTGATACCCCCCAGTTTTGTTTTTCCTTTTCAACAATTCCTTGGTGATTCGGGGCCTTTTCTGGTTCCACACAAATTTAAGGGCTGTTTGTACATTTGTTATGGTTTTTGGTGATCTTTGATCAGTGGTTCTGACTTGCTGAGTGATGGTTAGCTCAGATGATGGTTAATATTTTTTAGCAATAAAGTATCTTTTAATTAAGTTATGTACATTGTTTTCTTAGACATAATGCTATTGCACATTTTGTAGACAAGAGTATAGTGTAAACATAACTTTCGTATTCACTGGGAAACCAAAAAATGCATTTGACTCACTTTATTGTGATACTGACTTTAGTGCAGTGGCTTGGAACAGAAACTGCAGTCTAGGGTGTACCTGCAAAGCTATATCCTGCCCTAAGCGTAGTCTATCTATAAGTTACCAAATAGTTAATATTCCCTTTCTCACCTACAATTCTTTCTTATAAAACTACACATCAGCAAACAAAACATGGGCAGGAGTAAGGAGCTTAGCAGCCATCAGACAGCCGGACTTCACGGTCATTGGCAGCCTCAAGTCACTGTGGTCTGTGGCTCTTTGCAATACCGAATCAAACCACACACGGTTATCAAAAGGCACAATTGTTACAGCTGTGGTTTTGCAAGATAGGGCTGGTGTCCTAGGTGCTATTTCCCACTTCCTTAATCAACACAGCCCTTTGAAGGCTCTGTTGGCTTTACTGAGCAAGAACAAAGGGAATGTCTTAATTGATCCATTCTCTCAGTTGTCCCTGGAGAAGTTCCAAGGCTGTCAGTGCAGCAGTGCCCTCGGCTTCTCTTTGTGGGTGGCCTCTTCATTGTTGCTCTGCTTTTCTCATGACCAGGGCTTTTTTCCATCTTTGTGTCAGTTAAGGACCTAAAAGAGCTGATCTTCAGTGTGGCCCAAGCAGCATGCGGGACTTCTGTACATTTTCTTGCATATAGTTGCACAACTTCATCCAAGCACAGTTCAACCCCAAAGAGGTCTGATCGTAGTCCTGGTCACCCACAAAAACATCACAGCACCTACTTGTCACTATAGAGGAGAGTTACCCTACTGAAAACATGTTTACCTTTCTTTTTTTTTAATTAATTAATTTATTTTTTTAAAGTTCCATGATTTATTACTTGCGTATAACACCCAGTGCACCATGCAATACGTGCCCTCCTTAATACCCATCACCAGCCTATCCCATTCCCCCACCCCCTCCCCCCTGAAGCCCTCAGCTTGTTTCTCAGAGTCCACAGTCTCTCATGGTTCCTTCCCCCATATGGTTTCACTCATTTATGGAACATAAGAAGTAGGAAGATCAGTAGGAGAAGAAAGAGAAGAAGAAAGGGGGGGATAAACAGAGAGGGGGAACATGTTTCTCTTTCTGACAGTGTTTTTGATGGCTACTGTACACTTCCATTTTGGTCTTGTTCAGCTGAAAAATCTGAGATTACAATGGTGATCACACCATCAACCTCATTTACCTCAAAATCCCAGTCAACAATGAACAAGAAGTCCCACGTGCTACCACTAAAATCTCCACTAAACAATTACTTCTGAGTTACTTTCCACTAAATAATTATTTTTAAAACTCTGACTTTTTCTATTAATCATTTTCTCACATTTTTGTCTTGCCGACTTTCTCTCTGAAAATTCCAAGTGATAGAAATATGAATAAAAGAATGGCTTTGCTCCTGTGAGAATAAAGAAGTACTAGTTGTGAAAATGATTTGAAAAATAGATGATATTTCGTTAATACTTGTTGATTGAACTTGGAATTCCCAACAGCTATTCTTTTCAGTACCTTAGTGGTCCCAAATAGGTTGCCCTTAACTCTTTTCTTCTTTTTTTTACTAATAATTTTTTATTATGTTATGTTAGTCACCGTACACTACATCCTTAGTTTTTGATGTAATGTTCCATGATTCATTATTTGCGTATAACACCCACTGCACCATGCAATACGTGCCCTCCTTAATACCCATCACCGGCCTATCCCAAACCCCCACCGCCCTCCCCTCTGAAGCCCTCAGTTTGTTTCCCAGAGTCCATAGTCTCTCGTGGTTCATTCCCCCTTCTGTTTACCCCCCCTTCATTCTTCCCTTCCTTCTCCTACTGATCTTCCTGCTATTTCTTATGTTCTATTAATGAGTGAAACCATATGATAATGGTCTTTCTCTCTTACTTTCATCTTTTCCTTTCCAAGGCAAGGTATCAAGTACTACAGGCTCCAACCCACATTCGAATCTACTTCTTCGCAGTTACTATGATGCTCATTATTACAAATCAAGATACTTTAGAGATCACAAAATGTAGAGAAAATCAAGTTCTGTCCACAAAAGGCTAATTTCTAAAAGGGAAAGGAAGACATTCACATAAGTGATGACATAAAGTAGTACAGCTGGTTTTCTAACCATGGGGCTGACATATACAACTTAATAACGGCGTCTTCAAAATAGGCCTTTTAGAAGGTGATGGACAAAAATCTCACCACAACGTATTTTTTAACCTCCTTTTTACAGAGTTCCCAGTAGAGCCTGTCCATGTTGGTCAGAATAGCCCATTAAGTGGCAAACCTTCATCTCGGAGGTATGATTTAATTTTCAAAAGCATTCCAAGCCATTTCCAACAAACTTGGGTAATCAAGCTGGAAAATCAGGCTATGATTGGGCAAAAGCAAGGTGTGACTATAAAAAAAAAATGAGATGGAATTTCTTGCATGTTTATAAGCTACCTCTGAAAACAATTACAGCTGAAAGGAAGCATGCCCCAAATGCCATGAGCTGAGCAGTACCATAGGAATAATTACAAACCCTCCCCTGGAAACTATATGGAAGATACACAGTCTCTTGGATGGGTAAACCCCAATACATTTCTTTTAAAAAGTAGTCTGGACTTTAAGGTCTTGCTTGCTACTAGGTACGAACAGTGATAGTCAAAAACATGTTTAAGCACATAAATTTATTTGTTGAGGTGTGGCTATAAAGAAATAGCACTGCTTTTTTCTGTATGACTCATGCATCACTCATCCACATAAATGTTCACATTCCTGGCAGGGAAAGCATATTATTGATGGATTGTGTCCCAGATTCAGACAATCTCTGCTGGCTCCATGAGACCAGAGACTTCTGTGGGTTTCTGGCTTCTGCTGCCCCCTAGTGCCTATCAGTTTCTATTTCTAGCACACAGTAGGTGCCCAGTAACTGTGTTGAATGAATGACCTGACTATGTACAGTTCCACCAGGATAAGCTTCAATGAAGAACAAATACTTGGATTTTCCTCATTGAATTTCTTCTGTCTCTTCTTAGAAGAAATCATCTATCACATGCAAAATGTACAATGATCATACAATCCCTTCTTCCCACAACACTGTTCTTAAGAGCATTTCCTAAAGGCGGTAGGTGAGTATCCTACTATAGGAGCCCTGTCTTGGTCAGAACGCCTGGGCTCAGTCAAGTATCCACCAAATGGCTGAATAACCACGGCCAAGTCATGCAGCTTCTCTGGGGCATTATCAATTCATCTCTAAACTAAGAATAGTAACTAAGACGGACAACACTAAACGAATAATGATTGAGCTCTTTTTTTGTGCCAGGCACTGTTCCAGGAGGTCTATGTAAAGAATTTTATTTAATCATCCCATCCATCCTACAGTGCACATAGTATTGTTTTATTTTACAAAGAGGAAATTGAGATGTGGAGGTTAAGAAACTGACTTGAGTGCACATGGCTGGTAAGTGGTAGGGCAGGGAGGGAGTGGGCTCCAGTGTGGCTCTGGAACTCTTGTTCTTAGAGCTTCTCTCTGACCTACTCACATAAACAATTACTAGAAGCCAGTGAGCGAGGCCAGGTGGCAGCCCTGTGTGAGGTACAGTAAGTATTATCAGAGAGAACATCGAGGCAGCACACACAGACAGCAATGAGTGGGCCAAGAGAGAGTAGAGAAATAACTGTGGTTCAGGAAAGACCATCGAGTTTATAGGAACTCATGTTAACCCCAACCCATGCTTTCTCCTTTATAAAACACAGCTGTGTATCCTTTCTGAGGTAAATAGTTCCAGAATCATATTTTAAGGGCTGATTTTAAATGACTAGTTTTTAAGGGTCCTTGATATATAATTAGAGAAGAGAGGAGAAAGAGGAATTAATATTTTTCAAGAGAACTAGTTTACAACTTGAGACAAAAGGAAATCTCTTTTTCCTTTCAGCATGATGAAGTTAGAACAAGACCCAAGAAAATTTGTCTAAAGGCAGCAATACCGTTTGGCTTTCATTTGGTGATTAGGACACATTACGTACAGCTCGTGCCCTCTGAAATGGGTTCATCACCGTCTGGTGCTGTTTGTTAACTCTTTTAACCTCACTCCGCACAATAAAGAACTAATACAAGCCTATCCAGGTATTTTCCTATTTCAAAAGACACTGCAATGTGTAGCAGCCACTTGCCGTGTGTGGGCTACCGTTTCTTCATTAAAAAGCATCTGTTGAGTGTCTTTTGACTGTTGGTCCCCTGCATACAATGTAAGTTGGCCAAGGTGGTTTCAAGATACCAAGATTTGGCAGTTCAGGCAGTTCCCACCCCCATTCAGTCCTTCTGGGAATCTGGATCCTGCCCTGCCGCCATGATTTATGTGAGCCCCACCAGCCCCTGATTAGTTCAGTTCAAAAGCATTTATTTGCCAGGTGCTGGTGATACAAAGACTATAAGACATGGAGCCCAATGTCAAACAGATTAGAACCTGGTGATCCCTTAACTCTGCTCTAGCTTCAGAAGGGGTTGGGGGCTGGGGATTGGAGACATTCTCTGGGTAAGGCTGGGCAGGGTTTCCTCTGTGCTAAGTTTCCCTAGTTAGTCGTGAGCTTGAGAAACTTGAGTGGCCCCAAAGGGGAAGTCACCAGAGGTGGACACATTTGACTGTTGAGCCTCTTACAGCCTGGTTGTTTTCCTCACTGGTGGATGAACATACGGTCCATAACAGGAAAATCAAATTCCTCAGCACCCCAAAGACAGAGGTTTGGGTCACCACAAGACTGATTACCCTGACCCTTCGTGAGTTCACTCTAAAAACCTCACACTTTTTATGGGTGTACGTTAAGCACTAAATTATACATGAGCTTTTCCCACAGTATAATGAAATGGAAATATCTTTGATGGTCAGGCATATAATTAAAACTGCAACATTTCCTAGAGGATGTAGTGTTAGCTTTGAGGCCACTAGGAAAATGTTGCATACCATTTCGCTACACCTGGAGATCTGTATTTATGCAAGGTAACTCTTGGCTCAAATGTAGTAGCCACATTCTATAACATTCCATCAATGAAGTTGTCATAGATTTACCCATGTCAAATGTCATTTATCTCTTCTCTTCCTACCAGAAGGACCCAAGAATATAGACAGGACTTTCTCCTTATGGTGAACAACATAAATGAGTCTAGGCTGGAAAACTTCCCCAAAGGTCAAGATATTACAAAAGGAAAATAAACAGTGAGAGCAGACACAAATCTGAAGGGTGTGGCTTATGGATAGAGCTAACCAATCATTACTTGGAAGTTCATTAGGTAGACACCTCCTTGCTGACCTCTCGCAGCTTTGATAAGGCAGAGGGCTTCTTAAATAGCTGCAATTCAAGGGGCACCATTAAGTATCCCTCCGTTGCCCAAAGTCCATACCTGCTCAGGAAAGCTCAAAAGGAGCCCAGAGTTCCCACCCCTTTTTGAGGTCTGCTGAGTTCCATTTTCTCTTCAAAGACCAGCCTCTTACCCAGATGACTGTCATCAAGAATGCCCACCCCACCCCACTCCCCTTTAGTGGAGACCATGCATACCCTACATAACATCACATCATCATCATGCCATTAAATTGGTCCAAGCCAATCTTCATTAGATGGATATACACAGGAAGGAATGAGGGGTCCTTTAGTTCCAAAAAATGCTCTAGGAGGAGGGCACCAAAATTGTAGAGGCACAGAACAGTGGAGCAAGTTAGGAAATTGCTGGTAATTTGGCTAGTGAATATGGTGCATTTGGCAGAATTGCAAAAGCGAAGTTCAGACCACACCATGAAGAATCTTGCGTTCCAAACTGAAGTCATAATCCTACAGCACTCCCAGAAATAAAATTCTGTGCGCCAATCCAACAGCTCTATAATGTAGGATGTGAAATGGATGGACTATCAGAGAATCAGAGCTATACTTAGAGGCCATAAATCTATATGAACAAAAATGCTTTTGTTACTCATAAGCTGGCACTTGACTCCTGACATCGATGTGGGTGGGACATAGTTTCACTTCAGTGTTGAGTAAATTATCTTATCAGTCTGGGCACGTTAGAAAAATGACTTATCTCAATTTGAATGTTTACTCAGGAGTGTCTTCCTTTATGTTTTCCAAACTTGAAACACAGTGCCTAAGAACTTCACAAAGATTTAAAAACCACGAGTAAATACTAGTTATCAATTGTCTTTGTCTAATTGTGCTAGTTCTTCTCTTTAAAAAAAGTGCTAGTTCTATTTGTTATTACTCCTTTGCATCATCAAAACAGATAAAAGGGCAAGTATTCCTTGATAAATCCTCATCTGTTAGCTTTCAAAGCATAGGAATTCTGTTACTAAGACCCTTGCAGCTCTCCCTCATCAGGAGGCCCTGTTGTTTCTACTTTGAAACAGAACTGGGAGCTGCCCACCCACCTCCATATCCACAGCCAGCATCAGGGTTCAAGCCCATCCTTCCTCACTAAGACTATTATAATTATGGTCTTGCTGGTCTCTCCAGTTCTAGTCCTGCCCCCATCCAATCTTTCTCCCCTCAGTAATGAATTAATCTATTTGAAATATAAATAGGCTCATGGTGTGCCCTATTTAAAGGGTTTCAGTACTTTCCCACTGAATTTCAGGTGGAATCCTGATACTTTCCCAAGGGCGTATAGAGATGGCCACTCCAGCTCTATGTACTTTTTCAATTTCTTCTTGGCCACTCTCCTCTTCCTCACTTTTTTTTTTTTTTCCCAAACACAGTTTGACAGTTCCAAGGAACTGTCTTTTTGGATGAGATTTTTTTTCCACCTCAGGGGTCTTTGCCTGGAACATTGCCCTCCCACCCCAAGCTGACTCGTAAGACCCTATGTGAGTAGGTACTGTGGCCCACTGCTCCAACCTTATTCCCTTTCATAGCCTAATCACCAAATTTATAAGCGCATGTTTGTTTCTTTTTTTACTTGTTAATGGTGTCCCTCTTCCTGCTAGCCTGGGAACTCCAGAAGGGCAGGAACTCATCTGTATTCACCATCAGATATCTACATAGTAGCACCTACTTCATTTCCTGCAGCTGCCTTCACAAAGGACCACGGGCTAAGTGGCTTAAAACAACGGAAATTTATTTTCTTATAGTTCTGGAGGTTAGAAGTACAAAATCAAGGTGTTGGCAGGGCCGTGCTCCCTCTGAAGCCTCTAGAAGAAGTTCCTTCCTTGCTTCTTCCAACTTCTGGGGGTCCCAGGCATTCCTTGGCTTGTAGGGAATCCAGTCCCCCATTTTCAAGTAGCATTTTTCCTGTGTCACTGTGTCTTCATCTGGCCATCTTCTTAAAAGGACACCAGTCATATTGGATTAGAAGTCCTCTTTACTCCGGTATGATATCATCTTAACTATTTATGCTTGCAACAACCCTACTTCCAAATAAGGAAACATTTTGAGGTTCTAGGGACTAGAACTTCAATATATCTTTTTGGGGATGGCACAATTCAACTGATAATAGCACCTAACAAATATTAGTTGAATGGGTAAATACGATGACTCTTGAACTGATGTTTCTCATCGATATAAACGGAATTGACTGTAGTGTATTTTGTATAGGAGACAAAGAGGTAAGACCAAGGCCAAGGCAAAATATATTATTTCTTCATCTCTAAGTTTTGCTATGGTTTCAAATTGATAGACAGCATGTACTCAGCAACTAAAAAGACACCAGAATAGACTCAAACACACCCTTCTAAAAATCCCTGTTTTTCTAGTCAACACACATTGTGTGAGGATTGTGTCAACGCAGAAATAGAGTTCTACGTGCATTCTCCAGGATCAGATATCAGCCAAAATAAAATAATCTGAGAGGAAAAGGAAAAGGATTTCCTACTACAGGGTATGGTGGGATCTGAAGAGATGTACTGATGACATCAATATCTAATATTTATTAATACTTAAATGATTTTATATATGAATACCTAGGATAATATGTGCTTTCTCATCAATCTTGTCTTTGTTTAAATTCAGATAAGGATTAGTTTGCAAGGGTAGCAGGTGAGTGAGGAGGTTAACAGTGTAGGTTCTGAACCCAACTCCTCCACTTTCTAGCTGTGTGAACTTGTGAAACTTCTCTGTGTCTCAGTTTCCTCATCTGCATAACAGAGATGATAATGGTACCCTCCATAGGGCTGTTATGGAAATTGTATGATTTGGTTGTATAAAGCACACAGAATTGTGTCAGCTGCATGGTAAGGATTCAATAAATGTTAGCTACAGTTTTCATTATATACTAGCCATTTGCCTCACTTCAACTAAATCTTGGAAGCTGGCTACCCAAAATGTGGTGATACATATGGTTTACCCATAACGTAGACTTGCAGAGGAGGGCATATGCATTTCATAACATTTCCAATGAAATATATCTCTTTTCAAAAAATAGAATGACGTGAGGAAAAAATTGTTTAATGTTTTAGTGCTATTGTCACACTATTAATTTTCTTTAACCTATTTTGATAATCGACTTAGCATTTCTAGAGGATTATTTAAACAATTATAAAACATTAATCAAGATGTCTGTTGAACCAATGAACATTAATGATTGACAGCACATTCCAGAGCATGGTTCACTTCAGAATAGCAAAATTGCTGTATTTCCTCCTAACAATGACCAAGAAAATTAAATTACATTAACTTGAAATGAGCAATCCATTTTTTTTAATTCCATGTTATTTCCTAAAACTGTTTTGGGTATGTTTTAAGCATCTTGAGAATTCTGTCAACTGTTTACTTAAATTAAAAGATAAGCAGAAGGGGAACCTGGGTGGCTCAGTTGGTTAAGCAACCTACCCTTGGTTTCAGCTCAGGTCATGATCTCAGGCTCTTGAGAGAGAGCCCCCACCCCCATCAGGCTCCACCCTCAGGGTGGAGTAAGCTTGAAATTCTTCCCCTCCTCCCTCTCCCTCCCCCTCTATTCCTTCCTGCTAAGCACAATATCATGCTCTCTTTCTCTCAAATAAATTGATTAATTAAATATTTTTTTAAATGAACAGAAATCAGAACTGTTGAAGATAAAGATTTATAGAGATTGAGCATTGGAACATATGTCTGGACTATAATATCTCACATAACTTGTGTTTTATATCTCCAAACTTGTTGCCACACACCGGAATATTCTAGTTTCTTATCAGTTCTATGGAGCCATATTTTGGTAATATCTTCCATCTGTGATATTGTAATACACAGTCTACTTTAATTTTCATTCTTACAAGATGCTAACCACTCTTCACATGCCCATGTCACATAAATATGTAGAAACACAGGTTTTAGATCTGAAAAGACCCTTGGAACTTTTTATGTTAAAAGTGTTCCTCACTTTTAAAGGGTTGGAAAACACGATGCTTCATGGCGCTGCCTCCCCCATGTTCTCAGTTTCATCCTCAAAGCTCTCATTAAAAATTAGAACCTATTGATAGCACAGAGCAGTATTACATAAATTAAGTAAATTACACATGGCATATGATCTCCTGAAAAAAGACCAATACCAGTTGATACGGGATGGTTCCAGGAGTGAGAAGGATAGAAATCAAAGTCAGGCTGTGTCTTTTTGAGATCTCTCTGCCCCTACCAGACACATACCCACACACTGATCAGCTGATAGTGCTTTTCCTTGAGTATTTAACTTTCTTCTTAAAAATAAAACTGAGATATTAAAAAAAATGATCAAGGTTAAAGTAGGAGCCATTACAAATACAGTGTATGCACACACACCCAAACACACACTCAACCACCTATATTTTGGTTACTGTGCTGCATGTTAAAGAGTTTATTTTGGCTTAGAATTAGGGTTGCATTACAAAGTTTAATTCTAAAGCAAAGAATTTTTTTCTGTCTTTTCATTTGGTTTGTGGAATTACAATACATTGTATAGAGCTAATCTTAGCCAAGGATTACCCCAAGGATAAAATTAATTTCTTTCTCCGACATTAGCCCAGCCAATTTACACAAGAATTAAGGGACTGTAGCTAAAATTAGACCAGTCTTTGGTGACTTAGCTAAATTTCATTTCCTAAGTTTGGTTTGCAGTATCAAAATTTGTAATTTTCCAAGTTCATTGACTAAAATATGTGTATTTATGATGAGATGTGTTCTTCATAAAATCTGATTGCTTATAACCCAGGACTTTGTGGTCTCTCCAATATTTTAAGTTAACATTTGATTCTTACATGTTACCAATGATTTTTAAAATTTATTTTAATTCAAGGATCATCCATGTTTTCTTTTATAAGAAACAGTCCTCCACTTTCCTTTTGTCCTTTTCTAATTTGTTGGTAATGTCTCAATTCTTTATCATTTCTCTACAGAGGATTTCTACAAATTAATCCTCTAGGATACAGTTTTCTTAGAGCACAGTTACGTGAACATATCAGCAGTTAATTAAATATGTTGTCCTCCTTCACTGGTTTCTTTTCTAATTATTGCTTTATTATATATTTTAGTAAAGCTAACCCTAACACCAGTCTCTAAAACTTGAGTTTCAGGGTCATTTATCTTACATTTTATTTCTGCATCTAATAAGAGAACTGTTTAATTTATAAGCTGATGCATTAACAGACAACCCCAAAATGGTTTAAAACAATCATTTAACTTTTCGCACAAGTCTGAGGGTTAACTGGGGCTCAGCGGATGGTTCTTCTGCTGGTTTCATTTGGAGTCTCTCATGCAGCTTTGGTCCATGGCAGAGGCGACTGGAGTGTCCACAGTGGCTTCATTCCAGCATCCTGTTGGAAGGCTGGCCTCTGCTAGGAAAACTGAACATTTCCCTCTTTGCGTGGCCTCTTGTGATTTCTCCAACAGAGTGGCCCGGCTTTTAACCGGAAGCTCAGGACTTTAAAAAAGGCAAAAGGAGAAACTGCCAGACCTTCTTAAGACTTAGTCCCAGAGTTACTTCTGCCACATTCTGTTGGTTGAAGTGTCAGCAGGTCAGCTCAGGTTTAGGAGGAAATAGGACGTGCGTACTGGAAGGTGCGACTAGTTGGGCCATGTCTGAACACCGTCTACCACAAGGGTTGTTTTCCTTTTTCTCCGTTAAGACCTTGATTCTTCTCTACTCCTTTTTCAGTTCTCTGCATCTCTGGTGGTTTACCCCAGCCTACGAATATCACCTTCTTATCCATAAACATGAGGAATATTCTCCAGTGGAGTCCACCAGAGGGCCTACAAGGAGCTGAAGTTACTTATACTGTGCAGTATTTCATGTAAGTTGGTCCTTTTCCTTTTGCCTAATTTATAAGCACAAGACTCAGACACCGAGCAACTGTGCAAAGACAAACCATCTATTCTACTAAGTGGGGAAAATAAAAGTTTTAGATACTCCTTGTTAAATTTTCTTGGAATGTTCTGTCAGATCAAATTAGAAAACCGTTTCTTGGTGAAGACAGACGCATCGGGTGCTGAGGTGAGGGAAAATTACTTAAGTGGGGGAAAAGCTGTTGCTCAAAATGTTATTCTGTGGCTGAGAAAACAAGGAAATCCATCATCTCTGAAATACCTAAACTTATTTGGAATTACAGACATTTTTAAGTGAAACTGAGTGCAGAATTCTGTACCACTAGTTCTTCCTATTAAAGATAGTAGTGAGTGGACATTTTCACATTCCACCTGTCCCTCAAAACTCATTGCAAGCAAGAAAGAACGCAAAACATATAGATGGTGCCCATGTTCAAGGAAACAGAGGAAATGGCCAAACCCCAAGCCACAAGCTATGGAGCGCCCAAGCCAAATACCATGATATCTGAAGGAAAACAATTGCACAATCTGAGCAAATCTATACCTTCTTAAACTCCAACAGTAGAAAATAATTTCACAAAAATAAATGTTACAGGATTACCTAACAACCTAAAAATGTGCAATCTAAGGATTTCTGCCACCAGAAATGGAGGAAATGTCCCCATGAGCCACAGTTTGGTGCCACAGAATGTCAGAGAAGGAGGAGCTGAAAGAGAAATCATGTTCAAGTGACACATTCACTGTAGAGGCCCAGTCATCCTGGTGGGGTGGGTGCAGGAGGGAGGGGAAGTGATGATGGCTGGGACTAGGGGGACCATGACCTTGCTGATGTGTCTTATGGCACATCAGCCTCCTGCAGTTCCCAAATGTGTGGGTGGGCAGGCTCTCCAGCAAAGGGAATAATATGATTTGGAGAGCAGATGTGTGACATACCCTCACTCCTATACCCATTTGCCTAATATTCAATAAATAGCTGGCCCTGTTCAAAAAGTAATAGTCCCATAGAATCTGGAATAGCACCTCTCCATTATTACTGGAAGGGAGAAAGACAAACATACACACACACACAAGTGAAAAGTTCCTGGAAAACTTTCTCATGGAAATAGGAGAAAAATTCAGATAGATAATTGTTAATAGTTTGAGTCCATACACAACATGATCTCTAATGGTAAATTGGAAGGAAGGAAGAAAAGGAAGGGAAGGGAAGGGAAGGGAAGGGAAGGGAAGGGAAGGGAAGGAAAGGAAAGGAAAGGAAAGGAAAGGAAAGGAAAGGAAAGGAAGGGAAAGGAAAGGAAGGAAGGGAAGGGAGGGGAAGGAAGGATAGGAAGGGAAGAAGGGAGAAAGGGAGAGAGGAAGGGAGAAAGGGAGGGAGGAAGGGAGAAAGGGATGTAGGAAGGAAGGGGAGAAAGCAAGCAAGCAATTAAAGAAAAGATTCCAAGACAAGGGGAAGAATTTTTAAGCAAGTGGGCAGAGCTAAGGGAAGAGATGGAAAATAAAAATGTTACGTAGAGGTGAATACCCTGTGGCTCACTGATAGTAATTGAGCAAGTGATAACAACGGTCTGGAGTTGCACATCATAAGCACATGCTCGGTCTAGGAAAATGTAATAAAAACAAGAGGAAGACCTATCCTGGTGAGGTTATTGAACTTTAAGAAGTACTTTATGACTGTCATAGCAAGAACAGGGCTCAAGGGGGGCAGGGGAGGGGGATGATTTCTGTCTGGCAACACTCAACAGAAGACAGCAGTACATCCTCTGAGGGAAAAATAGGTGTGATCTAGGATTCTTATCAGTTCAACAGATGTATTTTCAAGCAAGTGAGATGTCAGGATAGCACTCCCCTGAGATCTTCTTGAGGGGGAGAAAACCACTAACTAAAGATGATATCCAGCTGACAGAGGTAAAGATGATCCTGAATGAAGAACTTAGTACTGACAAGATTATTTGTCACTGTGAAAAGACTGGTACATGCATTGAGACCATCTAAATGAAGAACTGCGACTAAACAGTGATGGGAAATGTGGTTATCAAACTTTCTTGTAAATGTTGGAAAACTAAACAATAATATAACAAATTAGACGGTGGGGAAGATCTATAACTGTACTGAGTGTCATAGCAAGAAGCCATTAAATGTGGTCTAAAATGAAAATATTCCATCATCTTGATAACTAAACTCTCAATACTTTTCATAAACCATCTTCTTACTTTAAAAGATCTTTTAGGAACTAGTATCTCTTGTGGTGATGAAACACTTGAACTACAGCAATTCCTTTAATTTCACTTCAATTTCTTTTTCTATTAAAGTTCAATTCAGGGAGTGGTGGGGTGGTTCAGTCAGTTAGGAGTCCGACTCTTGATTTTGGCTCAGGTCATGATCTCAGGGTGCTGAGATTGAGCCTGGGGTTGAGTTCCAAGCTCAGCGTGGAGTCTGCTTGGGACTCTCTCCACTCGCACTCTCTAAATCAATCAATCAATCAATCAAACCTTAAATAAAGTTCAAATCAGACTAAATTTGCAACTTCGATTAAACCATATGCATGGTATAATCTAGTTATTCTCTGTGTACGCAGCCATCTAATCATTCTTGTGTGAATAGAGAAGCATAATAACACAACCAGAATCATGTATACCAGATGTTTCAGGCTAATAGATTTTAGAGTGATTTGTTTCTCTGTTGATTACACAATTCTGATTGATTGAGTTTTTTTTTTTTAAAAAAAAGCACCCTATTAACAACAACAACAAAAAGAACAAAGTAATTTTTCTCTATGAAAAAATATTCTGACCACTAAAGGCAGTGAAAAACTTCAGTGGCTATTCACAATGACCTCATTTATCTAGAACCTCATTTTTATTTTCGAGGAGTTTCTCTGAAGCTGGTGTTTTAGGAAAGATGACATCACTCGGCAAAGAGAGATGGCTCTTGAGTATGCCCTGGCCTCCTTTTCCATTAAGCGAATCAAAGAGCTTGCCCTGTTCTTTACATGTATATTTGATTCTGAAAAGGATAACAAAAAAATAGAGTCATCACTGCTCTGTGAGAGCAATCATTTAGATGGTACAGCTTTCCAAAATGAATAAAGAAACCTGCCATGTCGGAGGTCTTACATGCTTGTGTGTGTCCAAGATGGACAGAAATACAGAGCAGTGTATGTCACCGACAGGGCTCCAAGCTCAGCTCCAAGGCCAGACAGTCCTTGGTTTGCAGCCAGGCTGTGAAACTAGCCAGGTAACCTTGGGCAACTTACATATGATGCTTTTATACTTTGGAGTGAAGTTTGTTTCCAAGTAAAAGATGAAATGTTAACAAAAGTTTAAATTCTACCTGCCAAGAGAATTGAATGCAGAGAATATATAGTGCAGTACTGAAGGCACGAGCTTTGGCACAAACTTTGAAAAGTGGTTCAGAATCCGATAAAGAGTATTTTCTCCTCCATCAGCCTCTGTCATGGGAAGCTGCCCCGCCCTTGGCAGGAGTGAGGAAGGTGGAGGAGAGGAGATCAAATGGATGATGGCAGTATTTTCCAAACCATAAGTCAAGCCCTGTTGATGGACCATGACATCAATTTGGAGGGCCATAGCTTGCACTATTTTTAATGCAAAGGACTGGAATGGTGTGAAGTGGATTGGAATGGAAAATAACTGAATTCATGGCATGTACTGAAGTTTAAATAGTATCTTATGAAACCCTTGTTTTAGTATCTTAAATACATGTGTGTTTCTTTGAGCTGGGTCACAATGTAAAATGGATTTCTTCTCATGGCTCACAGACAAAAAAGGTTTGAAAGCCTTTAGGCAATGGTGACTGCTTCATGGAGAAGTTGGTCAACAAGATCTTAACTGTATTTCTTATATCTTCTGGCAGGTATGGTACTTATGAAACAGGAGACATTAGCTTTCAGAAATCTGTTTCCGTATTTTGAAAAGAGAACATACCCTTAAGCTTTGACAACACTTGATAAAGTCCACATTTCCTCATTCCCAAGACATACTCTTGCCTTTGACTTATGGGTGCCTATTTCTCCTACTGCTCTCTAGCTGCTATTTCTTTTTGTTTAACTTATTTATTTTTAAAGTGAGCTCCACAGTGGGCCCAATGTAAGGCTCAAACTCACAACCCTGAGATCAAGACCTGAGCTGAGACCAAAATTGGACACTCAAATGACTGACCCCCCCAGGGGCCCCTTTAGCTGCTATTTCTAACTGTACTTTGTATCCAACCTTTCAATCTTGATAATCCTGGAATTTTACCCTAGGCTTTGCTTTGGCTTCATGATGATTTCATTCACACTTATGCCTTCAATGAATAGTTTTCTGCGCTTGATTTCAAAATCACTGCCTCCTACTCACCCCTCTCTCCTGAGCCCCAGTGCCTACGGGCAACCAGATCTGGATATCTTTCACATACCTGAGGTTCAACATGTGAAAGACTGAACTTGTTATCTTTCCTTCCTCCGACCCCTCCTCCCCATTTGCCAAACCTATTCCTCAGTATTCCTTATCTTGGGAAACATGACCACTGTCCCAGACAGAAAAAGATATCATCCTGAACGCCTTCTTCTCCCTCATCTCTTATCTACGCTCATTACCAAGACCTGTCTCTCCTAGTATTTCTTCCTTTTGTCCTGTCATTTGTTCCGCTGCCACCATCCTTGTCCAAGCCACTGACATCTTCCAGCTAGAGCACCACAGAATCCCTTCAAGTGCTCCCCAGGCTGCCATTCCTACCCCAGTACATTCTCCATGCTACACCAGTTAGCTTTCTAAAACCCCAACACGCCTGCTTTAATCCCTTCCTAGTATCCCATGCAACTCTGTCTCTCTCACTGGCTCAGCCTGTGGCACTTCAACTCTCTATACTTCAGTCTCTCCACCTGAAAAGTGTTAAAAATATCCCCCCCCCACACCTGCTATGGGTGTTGTGTCTTTAATAAAGGAAAGGGGAAATCAATATCAACAATGTAGTCACTATCATCACCATCACTATAATACTGTGGCATGCACTCCAACCTAGTGAATTTCTCTAGAGCCTTCATAGCAAGTAGATTTTTAAATTTTATGAGAATGTCAAAGTAATTTTTCTTCCAAGAAAAAAAATGACTAATATTTCTTAAAATAACCCATCAAATTGACCTTCATAGGCATAGTGGACTAAAATCTTACATAGATAATTACTAGAAGAATTGATCATATGATATCTAAAATTTTTACTGTAGCCCAAGAATAATAGAAAAATGCATGCTTTAAAAATGTACTATCCGCATTATAATTCACAGAAAAGAGAGGTGATTGCAGAAACTCTGACTCATGCTCCTGAGAGGTAATGAAAAAAATTGCCGGCAGCAAATATGGATTCTTTTTATCTCAATGATAGGCACTCTTGTTGCTCTGAAGTGAAGGTCTGAACTTCCATTGAGTTTTGTATAATGACTGTTTTTCTTCCTATTGGAAAGCACAGAGGGCACCTCACTATTAATTCAGTTTCTTTCTCAGCAGATATGGGCAAAAGAAGTGGCTGAATAAATCCGAATGCAGAAATATCAATAGGACCTGCTGTGATCTCTCTGTGGAAACTTCTGATTACGAACATCAATATTATGCTAAAGTTAAGGCCACTTGGGAAAGGAATTGCTCCAAATGGGCAGAAACTGGACGATTCTATCCATTCTTAGAAAGTAAGTAACACAATTGTCTGTAAACATGGATAGTGTCAAGGTCTTCTGGCCATTGTGTATACCACCTCGGCCCTCACAGACAGCTTCCCTGAGAGGCCAGGGCTCTGGGGGCTCTGCTCTGCACTCTGTCCCTCAGCTGCTGGAGGGACCAGCCCACGGTGCTCCACCTCGCTGGATCTCAGAGTCTCATCNTTCCCTGAGAGGCCAGGGCTCTGGGGGCTCTGCTCTGCACTCTGTCCCTCAGCTGCTGGAGGGACCAGCCCATGGTGCTCCACCTCGCTGGATCTCAGAGTCTCATCTTTATTTTTTTTTTAAAGATTTTATTTATTTATTCGACAGAGATAGAGACAGCCAGCGAGAGAGGGAACACAAGCAGGGGGAGTGGGAGAGGAAGAAGCAGGCTCATAGCAGAGGAGCCTGATGTGGGGCTCGATCCCAGAACGCCGGGATCACGCCCTGAGCCAAAGGCAGACGCTTAACCGCTGTGCCACCCAGGCGCACCAGAGTCTCATCTTTATAATGAGAGGTTTTGCTCATTGGCAAACTACATTTCTTCTTGTTCTGAACTTGGTGGTGCGATGATGTATTTCTAGATGTGACTCAGAAATCCGGTAACATCTTCCTGATGTTTGCTCTTTAGTATTTTCCTCTCTTGTTCTGCGGTTGATTCAGCCATAGAGGACCCACTCCGAGCTGCCATAATGAAGTTTACGAGTGTTTCTTCCGTCCTGGAACAAGAGCCTCTCCGCTGGTGCCCTTCTAGATCAGACATCACCAAACTATGTCCTTAGACCAAATGCAGCTCGGCCCCCTTTCCATTTTTCTACGGGCCAAGAGCTAAGAATGCTTTTTACATTTATATAAATAAGAGTTGCAACAGACATCATATGGCCTGTAAAGCCTAAAATACTTCCTGTCTGGACCTTTATAGTAAAGGTTGTGAACCTCTGTTCTAGATCATTCTAATCACACCTTCAAAGTTATTTAACTGTGCTTCATTCCTCCATGGCTGATTTCCACCACAGATCAAATCATATTAATGTTATTTATCAGCAACTTTTCAAGTCACAGGAGTGTTATAAACACTTTTAATTGTGTTTACCATCTCTTTATCCATGGGATTAGGCATGAAGTCAATACAACCCTTGAATTTTCTGTGTTCGTATTGTGTCAGGGAGTGTGAAATGATTGTTTCAAGATGTGGCATATCTAGCTAACCTTAGAGCAGTCTGAGTCATCTTAACTGAGAGGGGGGCTTTAGGGCTTTGATTCTAGTAGAATTATATTGCAGTTTTATCCACGGTGATTTCTACATCTGAACATGATAACTCCCTCTCCCCTCCCCTTTAAGCACAAATTGGCCCACCAAGGGTTGCTTTGACTACAGACGAGAAATCCATTTCTATTGTTCTGACGGCTCCAGAGAAGTGGAAAAGAAATCCAGAAGACAGTCCTATTTCCATGCAACAGATATACTCTAATCTGAAGTATAATGTGTCCGTATATAATACTAAATCTAACAGAACGGTAAGACTGGAACGGAAAGGGGGGCCTATAATCTGTGTCACTTTCTGCAACTAATGCTGGAATAAGCAGCCCAGAGGCAGGGGAATCTGGGAAGATGGGATTTTCGAAGACATGCTAGACAAGATACAGTGGAGGCTGATATGTAGACATCTCAGCAACGTCCTTCGATTTCCCTTACAGAAACGCTCTGTCAGTGGGGTCTGATGTTGCTATTGGGTGTAGAATGATTGTCCTCCTCACTTTGATGGAGAGCTTGGACTTGCATAGCACCTGTCAGTCATTCTCCAAAAGAGAAAAAAAATATCCGCAAGGACATGGCAAAATTGAACAAGAAATCCATCCTTATGTTGTTATTTAGAATTGCTCCCAGAATGGTTCCATTACTGACCATGCTGTGCTGAGCTAAAGGAAAAGGATATTTTAAAGCTATTCCTGAAAAAAAAAAGCTTGTAGTGATAATGAAGGATTTCGTGGTATCTCAGTGTTTTATTTCCTTCTAGAGCTGTCTGGGGTGGTGCTGGAATTCTTTGGCTCTAACTGCTATTTGCCATCCCCTGCCCTAGTGGTCCCAGGATGTGACCAACCACACACTGGTGCTGAGCTGGCTGGAGCCAGACACTCTGTACTGCGTGCGCGTGGAGTCCTTCGTCCCAGGGCCTCCTCGCCTTGCTCAGCCTTCTGACAAGCAGTGTGTCCGTACTTTGAAAGGTAAGCTTTAAAAGTCTCAGCTGGTCTGAGGAAGGAACTCTGATGAAACTAGGAGAAGTGTGGCAGTTATAAACAAGGTTTTGATAAATCCATGTCTACCAGAAACAGGTTGAGGCAAAGGTAGATACAACCATTACCAGAAATGCACTGAGCAGCCTGGGACTCTGCCCTTGAACTTGGCCAGGATCTGAGTATGTTTGCTTCCTCCCGGGGAAGCACCTGTCCAGATATCTGCTGCCAACAGGCCTCTTCTGTGGGGGAAAACACAATTAAAAATCTTTATACACATCTCTTTATTTTTTTTAATTGTAGTCCCTTTCGTGAAGAGAAGTTCTGTGGTCTTTAAGAACATCAAATGTTAGTGCTAGAAACAAAGCATTATCCTAAACACTCTTGAAGACAGCAGCCTTTGCTCACCCTCAGAAATAGAATTACAGGCTCTGCAAGTTGCATTCAGGTATCAGTCACTGGCTACACGAACATCTGGGGTCAGCAAATCCACACTTACTCCCTCACTCCCATTGTTTCTCTCTCCTTCCCTTTGTCTTCTTCTCATGTTTCCTGAACTTGGCTGAAGATTCTCATTCCCATTAGAAGACAGAGAGTTAGGACCTTGCATTTGTTTCTTTGTGCTTCCTCAAGGGTCAGAGACCTCGAACTCAAAACCTGAACACTGAAAATTAACCTTAAAGTTGACTTTCATCAAATGGCCCCTCATCTGTTATTCTTTCTTCTCCCGCTTCCAAACACGCTGGCCTATGACAAATGTCACCACTTTTCCCCCAGCCCGTTTCCATCACCAGATATGGGAGGGCCATGGTGACAGGAACCCTGCTCTCCTCTTCCCTCGTGCTTACACAGCACAAGATGTAATGGCCCTAAGGAATCAAAAGGGGATTTTGTGATTTTGAAAGTGATAAGTTGTATTTTTGAATCTCTATCCTTTCATACCTTCCCCTAAAACAAAGAGTTCTCTGCCATATGTCAAATAAAAGTGAAATGAGAAGCAAGAAAGAAGCAAAACAAAGCAGATTGAAGAAATAGTTTCTGTATTTGCTCTGTTTACTAACGGCTTGATCAGTGGCCAAGTGGTAGAAATGAATTTCCTGGAGATCATTTAAGCAGTTGGCAGATTTAAAGCAACTCGAGTAGGAATTCCATTACATACTTCCCGGTGAGAGATGCAGCCAGCTTTCTCACTAGTTTAGGAAAGGTGACAAAATAAGGATGTATCTTTTCGGGTTGTGACCTTTTCCATGAAATCCCAGCTGGACTAGGTCTTTTGGGACCCCCTTTGAAACAGACTTCTGCTCTCCACAGCCCCCATCCCTAAAGCATAGTTACAGTTCATGAGGGTTATTGAGGCAAACATGTCCTGCTGTACACCGAGTGCCATCGGTCATTGTTGTCATGGCATGTTCTCATTAGGGCAGGTTCAGTCCAGAGACCAGAGATTGCATTCCGAGGACTCGGCTGAATCATGGCCTCATGTAGGGAAGGTGATGCTCAGCCCTCTGCACCAGTTGCATTGTGCTGCTGCCACCTTTCCACGTGGAACCTGAGGACAGATGTGCTCCTCAGGAGCTGTTCGGGCGGAAGAGCCTGCGCTTCGATCCTTGTACCTGGACTTTTCCCACTGGCTCTTGTTGACATCCTTCATTGTCCATGACACTTCTGTTTCCACCCTTTCACTAGTCATGTACAGAGTAATTTTATTGCTTTTTCTCAGACTTAGGCATCAAGAGTATCCAAACGACTGCACAGATGAAGGAGTTCCCATGACACGCTAGCTGATTTCATCAGTATGTAAGGAATATGCTAGAACTTTTGTGATATGTGCTAAGCTCCTCTATTTTCTACTGCTGTATTGTCTCCAGAGAACAGAACCAACATATATATATATAGAGAGAGAAAGAGAGACAGAGACAGAGAGACAGAGACAGACAGAGAGATTTGTTTTAAGGAGATGGCTTACATGACTGTGGAGGCTGGTGAGCTCAAAATCTGTTGGGCAGTCCAGCAGGCTGGATAGCCAAGGAAGAGTTGATGTTACAGTTCTAGCCTGAAGGTAATCAGCTGGTGGAATTCTCACTTTCTCGAGGTGGTCACCATTTGTTTCTACTAAAGCCTTCAACTGATTGGATGAGGTCACCCATATTACAGAGTCATCTGGTTTACTCAAGTCTATTCATTCAAATGCTAATCTCATCTAAAAATGCCTTCTGAGAAACATCTAGAATCATGTTTCACCCAACATCTGGGTACCATGGCCTAGCCAAATTGGTACAGATAATTAACTATCACAACTTCCAGTATTCTATAGGAGCCCAACAAATATAAATCAGTCCCAGTGAGACCTTTTCACAGCTGTATAATCTGATCAATGGAGGGTCAGCACTGCTTTCTTAAAAGCTGTTCACCAAGTCTTTTCATTCCTTTATGGACTTTTACTTGTCATGACCCTACAGCACAGAGGACCTGGAAGGGAGTCGCTCCCATTCTCAGCACACCCCAGCTCAGACACCTCCCTACACACATCCCAAGCTCCAGAAAGTCTAGCCCACCCACTTCGGGACGGTTCTGTTAGTCACAGAGCAGGTGATGCCGTACGTTCGTGTCTTCTACTGAATATTTGGAAAAGGTTGAGTCAAATGAGTGTATGGAAAAAGGAGGGCAACTTCATAGGATCTTCAAGAGGGTTTTGTTGCTTTGTTTAAAGTGTATAAGTTGCTGGAATATTAGACACACTTAGCTTCAAACATAAGAACCTGCATGAATCTCACAGCCAGACAGAAAATGTTGGAATATCTGCTGATTGACTTATTGATGCATCCAAATTACAAGGTATGTGAGAAGTCCGGATGAGTCCCGAAGACCAGCTCTTGTCAGAGAGTAAGAATTCCGAGACCCCGTATCACTTTTCCTTCAAGCTTCTCAACTTATAAATGAAAAACTGAGCTCCTAATTGTCAG
The DNA here is from genome assembly GCF_002007445.2 of Ailuropoda melanoleuca. Classification (NCBI taxonomy): domain Eukaryota; kingdom Metazoa; phylum Chordata; class Mammalia; order Carnivora; family Ursidae; genus Ailuropoda; species Ailuropoda melanoleuca. The sequence continues at coordinate 83,013,110 of NC_048227.1, read as the reverse complement.
TGATCAGCCCAAAGCCGCCTGACATTGCCAGGTTTTTCCCACCACACCGAACCACAACTCTCTATCTCTGTCCTTTTTTGTTTTGACAGACCAAGCATCAGCATTGAAGGTTAAAATCATCTTCTGGTATGTTTTGCCCGTATCTGTTACCGTGTTTCTTTTTTCCGTGATGGGCTACTCCATGTACAGATATATCCATGTTGGCAAAGAGAAACACCCAGCAAATTTGGTGAGTGCTTAGTGTGGCAGGAATCATTATAAACCCTCCCTTCCAGGCCAGAAAAGGAAGCTCTAGAACAGACACAGGTCCCTTTTACAGGCAGCATGGACTTAAAGAGCGGATGAATTAGAAAACACTTCACGGGGTGGACAATGAAGATTCAAACATAAGTCATGACTGGCCATCTCATCAGACACCTTCCACACATCCCCACCACCATTTTAATCTCAAACCAGTTTTCCTGACTTGATTTAAAGTTTCTCTATCCACCATAAACAGGCAGATGGATTTCCCTTTCCGGCCTCATTACAGTCGGATTAGAATGGTATATAGGGGGAGGGAACAAAACCATCCCGACTTATGTGCCTCTTTCCCTCTTCACATCCCGTTTTCATTCCCATCCACATTTCATGTCCAGAGTATATCCCAACCAGGGCTGGGAGCCCAGGTAACCACTGCTAATTGACAAATACGTGCTCAACAATAATTAACAAAGCAATGTCCAAACTGGCTCACTTAGCCCTCGCCACTTCGCACGTAGCAGAAATTCTGATTTTACAGAATTAAAAACTGAGGCTCCAGAAATTAAAAAACTGCCCTGAAGTCCCTGGGCCAGTTAGGGGAGGGGAAGTCTCACCCTGATCCTTGGACGGCATACACACCCCCCAGGGACAATGTTCACTTCCATATGCCTTTGTGTGTGTGCGCCTTGGGTCTCTTGCCTCCATGCGACTGAGGCTTTCTGTCTATTCTAAGAATGACTGTCACTTCCGTGAGTCGGTAAGAATAGGTCTTTAGAACTATGTGATGACAGTATAAGTTCTACTTAACAGCTGTTTTTCACGTCTCTCTCAAGTGAAAAGGTGAAAACCATTCTCTTCTCTCTTTATAGATTTTGATTTATGGAAATGAGTTTGACAAAAGATTCTTTGTACCTGCTGAAAAAATTGTGCTGAATTTCATCACCCTCAATATTTTGGAGGATCCTAACACTTCTCACAGGGATGTAAGTGTAAGGGGGAAAAGCAGCGAGGTATGGGACCTGAACGAGCCCATCGAGAACCACGAGCCACCTCAGGAGGACATGGAGGTGAAACACGTAGGGTATGCTTTACATTTGATGGACACTTTCTGTGACTCTGAGGAAAGCGCCAAGGGTACATCCCTAACCCAGCAAGAGTCACTGGGCAGAACAACCCCCGCAGACAAAGCTGTCATTGAATACGAATATGCTGTAAGAACTGCTGGCGTTTGTGCAGGGCCTGGAGATCAAGAGCTCAATCTGCAGGAGGACATGTCCCTCCAAGAACAATTCCTTGAGCACCAGGCAGCTTTGGCAGACCTGGGCTCCCAAACACCACGGTATTCGTATGCGCCTCAGCTGCGAGACTTGGACCAGCTGCTGCAGGAGCACGTGGACACGGACAAGGAGCCAGATGGAGAGGCATCGACCACACTGGTCGATTGGGACCCTCGGACTGGCAGGCTGTGCATACCGTCATTCTCTAGCTTTGAACATGACTCAGACGGATGTGAGCAGCCTGCGTACAAGGAGCTCATGGAGGAGGGCCTCTTGTCTAGATTCTATGAGGACCAGGCTCCAGATGAGCCATCGGAAGAAAATGAAGCCTATCTCATGAAATTTATGGAGGAATGGGGATTGTATGTGCAAATGCAGGACTAACACCTGAACTTCCCTTTCCACACACCTGCTGTTACAAGACACATGCTTGCAAACATAGGAGTGACCAAACAATAAAGGATGTGGGATGAAAGAAGTTGACTCAGATTTTCTGTGTCCATGAGAATTACTTCTCTTCTCCATTCCCATAGCACTTGTCATTCTGCCTCATATGGGAGGTTGATTTATGCATGTGGGTCTCTAAAGATGATGGTGGGCACCTGGAATGCAGGGGCTGACCCACTGTTTTGTAGGCATTCAAAAAGGTTTGCCAAATTGGATGAAGAATTTACTCGGGGGAGCGTGTATGGCTTCTTGGTTGATTATTTTCAAAGAAGCCTACTTCTGCATTTAAATTTTAGGCACTTACCAAGTGTATAGCAGTGTAAAAAAATAGTTCATGAAGACCATTCATTTTATAAATACTCCTTTTTTCAGAATTTGGTTTATTGTAGCGATGAGATACTTAAAACATACAAATACCACTAAATTAGTAGTAAGTTGGTCACATTTAAACCCAACCCTCTATTCAATCACAGAATCCAAGTTCAGATGAATAAATCAGGAACAGATCTTGATATCACACACTTTTGGCTACTTAAAGTGGCCATATTAGTATTTTATGAGAACTTCTGGAGTGTTAACATAAACGTTATTATTTTATAGTCAGAGAATGTCCTCTTAATAACTTAGTAAGCACTTTTATTAGAGGACTAACCTGAAAGAAAATGCTACCTTTTATGATACATAGTACATTTATTTCTGGAAATATGTCTTTCCTTTTTTTTTAAGATTTCATTTAATTTTTTGAGAGAGAAAGAGTCAGTGCAAGAGAGCACAAGCAGGGGGAGCAGCAGAGGGAGAGGGAGAAGCAGGTTCCCCACTGAGCAGGAACCCCCCCCCCACCACAACCCTGTGCTCATGCCCAGGCCCCCAGTGGGATCATGACCTGAGCTGAAGGCAGATCCTTAAGGGACTGAGCCACCCAGGTACCTCTGGAAATGTGTCTTTAAAAAGATATTTACATCCTCTATAAACTGGAATGTGTTCAACAGGTGAAGCACTATGTTATTATTATAATATCAAATATTCTATTTGAGGGAGCAATGCCTCAAAGACCCCTTGCAGTATGAATGAATATCCCCTACCTACAAAATCTTAAAGTCAATAAACAAGTGTTTATTTTATATATAAAATATACAAGGATAGACAAACAAGGATATACAAAATATACAAACAATACAAAAAATATGCAAGCAATATACAAACAAGGATATAGAAGTGTAAAAAGCTAAATGAATACAATACATAAGGGAGAATGTATTAAAATTTGCCACAATTCACTGTGGGAACTAAAGTGTATCATAAACAACACCATAGTAATTAACTTCCAGCAACTAGTCCCATATCCTTCACCGTTCACCTAGAA
>NC_048227.1:82984289-83003891 GCF_002007445.2 Ailuropoda melanoleuca | reverse complement strand
CTGAAAGAAAATGCTACCTTTTATGATACATAGTACATTTATTTCTGGAAATATGTCTTTCCTTTTTTTTTAAGATTTCATTTAATTTTTTGAGAGAGAAAGAGTCAGTGCAAGAGAGCACAAGCAGGGGGAGCAGCAGAGGGAGAGGGAGAAGCAGGTTCCCCACTGAGCAGGAACCCCCCCCCCACCACAACCCTGTGCTCATGCCCAGGCCCCCAGTGGGATCATGACCTGAGCTGAAGGCAGATCCTTAAGGGACTGAGCCACCCAGGTACCTCTGGAAATGTGTCTTTAAAAAGATATTTACATCCTCTATAAACTGGAATGTGTTCAACAGGTGAAGCACTATGTTATTATTATAATATCAAATATTCTATTTGAGGGAGCAATGCCTCAAAGACCCCTTGCAGTATGAATGAATATCCCCTACCTACAAAATCTTAAAGTCAATAAACAAGTGTTTATTTTATATATAAAATATACAAGGATAGACAAACAAGGATATACAAAATATACAAACAATACAAAAAATATGCAAGCAATATACAAACAAGGATATAGAAGTGTAAAAAGCTAAATGAATACAATACATAAGGGAGAATGTATTAAAATTTGCCACAATTCACTGTGGGAACTAAAGTGTATCATAAACAACACCATAGTAATTAACTTCCAGCAACTAGTCCCATATCCTTCACCGTTCACCTAGAAAGTTAACTCTGTAGAGACTGCCTTAACATATGACAGAATCTATAAAGTTGAACCATATGAAATGACTGATATTTGACAGGTTTTGACCTGCAGAAGCAGCAATTTCATATCATTTGACCTTCATATATGTTTGTTTTAATCATGAACTCAGGATCATCCATGCTCTTGCAGGAAAACAGATAATATCCATATTTCCTCGCTTATATTTTGGCACAGGCAGACAACGCTGGGAGGAGAGACGGCTTCTGGAGTCGTGGTCTTTACAGGTTGTCCACAAAGCCAAACCGTTTCTGATCCAATGATTTAATTTAGACCATAATTACGTTAACCAGAGTGTTCTGTTCCTCTCAATCTTGGTAGACATGATTCTGCTGGTTTTGAGAACAAATGTACAATACTAACTGTAAACAAAGTTGAGGAGTGGGAAGGAGCGAGTCGTCATTACGAGCAGAGAGAAAACAAAGTGATTGGTGATAGTTTGGCTTATTTGTTTTAATATATTGGCTTATTTGTTTCAAAATATTTACTATATGTTTTAATATATTAAAATATTTACTAAATGTTTAGTAAATAAATAAATACATACATACATACATAAATAATAAATACATAAATAAATAAATAAATAAATAAATACAAAATATTTACTAAATGTTTTAATATATTGGCTTATTTGTTTCAAAATATTTACTTGAGCACCTGCTGTGTCTTAGTGTCCTCATCTATAAAATAGGGGTGGCATTTCCCTCAGTGCTGTTTCAACATGAACAGAGTTGGAATACAGAAGGCACTTAGAACAGTGCCTGGCACGTAGTGAGCGCCGTGTGTTTATTGTTATTAACTGCCAGAGCATGTGTTTAGTGCCAGAAAGACAAACAATTTGGACACAACTATTTCAGCTCAAAGCCCAAGTATGCCTCACCTGCTTTTTCTTACCCGAAAGTACCATCGGACTTTGGTTCCTCCTTTCTGCCTTCAGATTGAAATCGTCAGTGGTTTTATAAAAGGGAATCTAATTCTGAGTTGCTTTCACATCGCTTGTCATTCTACGCATGTCGGGAGGACTGAGCATTTCAAAAATTTTATTGCCTCTACCTCGTCCACATTAGGTAGGTTTCCCTCGTGAAAACATCAATTCATCACCCTATGTCCACACCCCATAAATTCTACCTTGAGTGAATGAAAACACACCCACTACAAAGTGAGTGAAGCCTAGTGTCACATCTTGTGCATGGGGAGGAGGGATGTGAAAAGGGGCGCTGACCCCTCAGCCTACAACATGGGGAAGCTCTGGTGCCCCCAGGCTGAGCTAACTCCCAGGAAATCAATGCAGAGGACAACTATTTGTACAGCCCAGAGCGCAAGTCTGTCCAGCATGGTAAACCTAATGAGAACATTAAATAGAGGGCCCCACGCCTGGGTGGCACAGCGGTTAAGCGTCTGCCTTCGGCTCAGGGCGTGATCCTGGCGTTATGGGATCGAGCCCCACATCAGGCTCCTCCGCTATGAGCCTGCTTCTTCCTCTCCCACTCCCCTGCTTGTGTTCCCTCTCAGGCTGAGCTAACTCCCAGGAAATCAATGCAGAGGACAACTATTTGTACAGCCCAGAGCGCAAGCCTGTCCAGCATGGTAAACCTAATGAGAACATTAAATAGAGGGCCCCAGCACGGATCAGTGCACCTGGATCACAAATCACATTCTTTCTGGCCCACGCATTACCACCCTCACATCTTGGGGGGGAATCTCTGCTAACTTATCGTGGAAGAACTGGTTCTCTCTATTTTCTTTGTGATTCCCTTTATGATATCTTTCATAAATCTTCTAGCAACTGTTTTTTTTCCCAAAGACTTTGTGCAAAAGCATGTGCTTATTATTTTTTTTACCAAAGAGTGCTATGGTGGTAGGTATTTTAATGGTTCTTGTTTTTCACTATAGGAGATAAATGTACACATATTCGTTGTAGAGTAACTGGAAGTGAAGGGAAGGGGGATAAAAATTACCTGTAAGACCTCCTCCCAGGTTTAACCACTATAAACATATTAGGTAGAGAAATGCTTCTCAGCTGGGAGTGATCTTCACCCCAGTGGACATTTGTCAATGGCTGGAGACACATTTAATTTTCATGACTCAGGGGAAAGGTGCTGCTAGCATGGAGGCTGGCAGGGGAGGCCAGGAACACTGCTAGACATCCTAGCATGCACAGAGCAGCCCCTCATAACAAAGAGTTCTCTTGTCCAAAGTGTCGTGTCTAGTTTGATTATCTTGGTGTAGAATTTTCCAGGCACTTTCAACGTATAGATGTGTATATTTTGCCCAAAAAGAAGGATCATACTGAACTCTTTTATAACTTGCTGTTTTCACTCAAAAAATATAACAAACGGTCTTATTTTAACTATACTTCGATTAACTTTATGAAGCCTCAGTCTTAAGGCTTAAACTAGAACTATTGAAATGGCAGATTATGACATTTTTTTCCCAAATTTAATGATTTAAAATTCTTGTAGTTGAACAACAACCAAGAGTTGTAGTTATTAAGAACAAAGAGCTGTGAGTCCTTTACAGATAGCTGAACCTCTCCAACCTGTTATTTTCTGAAATCACTAGTTCTGCGGAGTGGCTTGCTGATTATTAGGTGGTCATTTATCTGCCCTTTGAGGTATTGGCCTCCCCTGTGCTTAGTTCCTACTACTCTCCTCCTACAGTCTCTGGGATCTTCAGGGACAGGTGCTTGAAGACAACCTTGGCTTTTAGTATAAATCCTGGCTAAACATTCATGTTTAGCACTGATATTCCTCCAGACTCCTTCACCTGAAGTAGCTGCAAGATTTCTTTCTTACTTTGTTAGTTTTAGTCTTTAACCGATTTTCCAGTTGGTGTTCATTTCTGAATGCCAGTAAAGAGGCCAGGTTAATGTTCTTATTGCTACATCCAAGGCTCTCTTCAGAAAGAGCTGAGAGCTGGCGTGTTATGCTGTGTTTGTGCAGGTAGAGGGGGGCTCCTGCTGTCCTCAGGAATGGCTGCCTGCCCAGGTTTTTACCTAAAACCTGTGTCTGGTGCTTTGCTAAATTCGGAAGCAGGTGAGGCATTCTCTCCCTTACCTCCTCAACAGATTTCTTCTGATTTCTCAATCTCTCATTCTCTGCATTAGGTGGTGCATGGAGGTTTCCTAGCAACTCGGAAAATGGACATATGCCTCATGTTTATGTTTTCGTACAGAGGCCACTGAGACAATGAACGCTGGTGGAAATAAATACCATCCACCATTTGTCTATCCCTGGAACTGACTTCCACGGGACATACAAATTAGCCACTGCTCTTAAAAGGCTCATATAGTTAAGGTAGGTTGCATAATATTCTTTCTTTCATGAATTGCCTTCCTCCCCATTCTGAAATTGATTCAAAATGCAGATACTTTAGAATATTCGATGCGGGGCGGGGGGGGGAGAAATAATGGGAATTTTAATCCCAATCCCCAAAAAGTAGGCATGGGATATTGGATCTTTACTAGATTCGTTGGCTTTGTGCTTCTAAAAGAATCTACTAACAAAATTAACTAACAATTGACTAACTTACTAACAATTTAACTAACAAAGATATATATGAGCAAATGAAAAAAAGCCCTAGAAATTTCAAAACGACTGAGTGATTGATTAGCAGAAGAATCAGTATGGTATAGTGACTGAAAGTACAAACTGAGGCTAAGCAGCTTGGTTCAAAGTCCAGCTCTGTCTCTTCACAGGCTTGTCACCTTCGGGAATTTACTTAACCTCTTTGGACCAAATTCCCTCAGCTGTGAACTAGTGATAGTAATTATACCTACGTCATAGGGTTGTGGGAGGTTTAAATGAATCAATATATTTAAAGTGATTAGAGGAATACCTGGCACAAAATGAGTGCTTGATAATTGTCAACAATAGAAAAAGGACCAGGAGGCACATATAAGAATTTTCATAGAAGCATTATTCATTGGAAAAAAGAAACCTTGTAAAAGAACTAATATTTATCGGCAGGAGAAAACTGTGAAAATGAATCAAGTACATCTATACGTGAAACATGAACGAATCTCACAAACATGGTGAGCAAAAAGAGTGATTCCTTGAAGAATATAGAGGATAATTCCATTTACATAAAGACCTAAAACTTACAAAATTAAACACTATTCGTATATATGTGGTAAAAACTATAACAGTTTGAAAAGCAAGGAAAGGGCACCTGGCTGGCTCAGCTGGTAGAGCACGGAACTCAGGGGTGCAAGTTTAAGCCCCAGGTTTCGCAAAGAGCTTATTTTAAAAAAAGAAGAAGAAGAAGGGGAAGGGAAGGGAAAGGAGGGGAGAAAGAGAGAGGGGGGGAAGTAGGGAGGGAGAAGGGGAGGGAGAGAGAGAGAGAAAGAAAGGGAAGGAAAGGAGGGAGAGAAGGTGGGAGGAAGGAAGGAAGAGGGGAAGGGAACGGAAGGGAAAGAAAAAGAAAAAGAAAGGCAAAGAAATGATTAACATGAAAGCTCAGGATCATGGTTCCCCTGAGGACTGGAGGATATGGGAGCACATGGGGCTCACAGGGGCTTTGGTTCAACGTGCTCTTTAAACATGGGAGAAACTGGGTATTCCCTTTTGATCATTCTTCTTTAAAATGAGTATGTGTGTTATACAAGCCCTAATGTATATATATTTAGTTAAAAAAATAACTGAGCCCCAGAACCCCCAAATTTATGGTTCCATAATCAATGTCAGCTTCATACCATTGGTCAAGGAATTGGAATCTGAGAGCTATAGACATTATCCCTTGGAAGTCAGAAACAGGTGCAGTTACGGTCATATTCTGTTTACAAAGCTTCTTAGTTTCCAACATTTTGATTATGCCCAAAATCTGAAACTGGAAAGAACCATTGATAAATTGGTTAATTGGGTTTGCACCACAAAGAGCATGTGCTGAAAACCTTGGCTTTGCTGAGAACCGCCATTATTCAAAGAGGAATACCTGAGACCTCGCAAGAAGTGAGAAGACCTGGCAGGAAGTGAGGAAGACATGTGATTCACAGAAACTTTGAAAATGCTGACACATTCTCCTACTCATGGGGGAATCATGAATTAATAAGTAATAAGATCTCAGGCAGGCAGACCGGCAGTGCGCAAGGACAAAAATTACATAGTGTGAACAAATCCCTTCCTTATATAGCAGCTAATAGTTGATGTCTACCAACTGACTTTAGCATGCTAGGAGGAAGGCTGGGATTTCTAAATGCTCTGCCTTTACCCTTGAGCTAATTTGTAACCTTGGTTACAAATGCTTAGTGATCATTAGCAAATACGATGTGTTTGCGTTTCCTAAGTCCCATATTTCCTGCCAGCTTCCTGCCACCAGCTTACAAAATGAAAGATTTATGAAATTACAGATTTAAACAACACTTTCAAGTGGAAACACCTTTAATTCAGGCATAATGATGAACTTGAAACTGTTAACGCTACTCCCCAAAAAAGTACCAACGGAAGTACAATAAAGACATTTGTTGATCTTTCTTCCTAGCAACCTACCTCACTCGAACCCTCGAAATTCTGGAACGTTTGTTCATTCTGAGCATCATGTTTTAACAAAGGCTTTAACCAACGGAAAACACCTCAGAGAGGGTTTGGTAGGCAGGACACAAGGGGAAGTGTGGGGGGAATCCAGGCCTCAGTGAAGGCCGGCAAGCTACCATACGCAGAGGACGTCCTATGAATGAGGATATTTGACGGGTATTTGTTGCTTCAGAGAATGGAATTAAAACAGCTGGCCTTTGCCAGAAAGCAGAGCTCAGCTTGGTGCTCTCTATAATTAACGGAAAGCTCTTAATTCTTGACCATGTGAAGCACTTAGTTCCCTGTTTCAGGAAGGGTTCAAGCACAAGCTGGTTTCTGCTGAGGCTTCTGCAGAGCGGATTCCTCCATGGGGCTGAGGGATTGGAATAGACAGTCTCTGAGCTCTCTTCCACCTCCAAATGTCTACTATGAAAAAAATGATATTTAGAATCATCTTTATTTGCCCCCTTTTCCCCTCTTTTTTCTTCCAGGTAGTTCACTAGCTAGTAACTCATTCTGTTTTTCAAAAATCACCATACACCTACCCTTTCTGTGTAGCTAAGGGGAGCCAACCCTTGGCTTCAATGTGATACAGAGGTTAGAAATTCTCAGCTGGATAGACGGTTCTGAGCCCTCACCCTTCCCCAAATTAGATCGAGCCTGGAAATGTCATCTTTTTTAAAAATTTTCCGTTTTCACTGCTATCCTGCTTAGCAAGTCTCTTTTATTATTTTTTTCTTAAGTTTTTGGGTTGTCAGAAGAGAGAATATTGCACACAAATAAGGCTCAGAAGACAACTTGTTTCTGCAAATCTCTTTCTGACTCCTGGATCAGAACCAGATATTACTAGGACAAATATATATCTGGGAAATACAAATAAGTGATAGAGAAAGAGCAATTCACATTTTGGAAACATCGTCTAAGGTGCCTCAGTGGCTCAGTTGGTTAAGTCTCTGCCCTCAGCTCAGGTCATGGTCATCATAGAATCCTGGGATCAAGTCCCTGTCGGTTGTTGGGCTCCCTGCTCAGCGGATAGTCTGCTTCTCCCTCTTCCTCTGCTCCTCCCCCCGTTCATGCTCTCTCTCATACTCTCAATAAATAAATAAAATCCTCCAAAAAAAGAGAAAACATTGTCTATATCACCCTTCAATCTGAATAAATATTATCTGTTCTCATCCTAGTTATCCAGAAAACCCCAAGGCCATTAACACTGGAATGGAGTTTATGTGCTGGAAGTATCAGAGTGAGCTGTGAAGAAAAATTAAGCCTGTATCTCATTTCTTACTGCAGTCAAGATCTCAGATACGCCTAAATCTAAAAATTGTATTACAGTTGATCCTTGAACAACACAGGTTTGAACCGTATAGGTCCACTTACATGCACATTTTTTCAGTAAGTATAGTACAGCCGTGTAGAAGTATTTTCCTTACGGTATTAATAACATTTTCTTTCCTCTAGCTTACTTTATTGTAAGAATACAGTATACAATACATAGAGTGTACAAAATATGTGTTCATCTACTGTTTACGTTATTGGCAAGGCCTCTGGTCAACAGTAGGCTATTAGCAGTTAAGTTGTGGGGGCGTCAAAAATTATACTTGAATTTTTGACTGTGCAGGGGGCTGGTGCCCCTAACCTTCTCACTGTATTGTGCTTTTCCAATGAATAGGAAAAGTGAATGCAGAATGAAAGGTGGGAAGGAAGGGAACATCTTCAAATTCCCAGCACTTTGCAGACTGAGCAGCACTCAGCTCAAATTTGTGATGAACAAATGCTCTGAAAAACATGAGCAAAGACACAGGAATTTAAGTGCATGCTATACTCAGTTGGGAAAGAAATGTGAAGAACTCTCAAAATATTTTCATATGTTATATATCACTTGACTTCTAGAATATAAACTCTATGAAGGCAGGGATTTTTTTTTTAAACTGATATGCTCCCAGCACCTAAAACAGTATGTGTGTGTGTGTGTAGTAGTTAATAAATATTTGCTGATGAAATGTATGGATCTTAAAAATTATATGAATTAGTGCCCAGAAATAGATTCAAATATATTGACTGATTTTTGATCAAGACATGAAGGCCATCACTGGAGAAAGGATGGAGAAAAGATAATATATTCAAAAATGGTGTTGGAACAATTGGATATTTATATACAAAAAAAAAAAGATTCTAGATAAACACCTTCACAAGAGTAACTTAAAATGGATCATAGACCTAAATTTAAAATGCAAAACTATAAAATTTCAGGAAGAAAACATCTAGTAGAATAGGTGATCTTGGGTTTGGCAACGAGCATTTAGTTATAACACCAATGGCACAATCCAGAAAGGAGTTCTTGGCTGAGGCAAGAGCAAGGGCTAAATCTCTGAGATGTACGTGCACTTGCCCTTGAAGGGAAGGTCAGAAAGAAGGCAGCCAAGGCATAGCGAACCAGCAGGAGCCTGGAAGGAGAAGAGGGTAGGGAGAGATAAAGACCAGGCCTTGTGGTGGCTGTAAGGTGTTTGGGCTACACTTTAATGCCAGTGGGAACACTTAAAACAAAGACTTCTAAGCAGGAGACTAATATGATTTGATGCCATCAATAAATGTCAATTCACTGAAGTTGGATGACTGTGTGATGGTGAACAAGGGACACCTTACTTTAAAAGAGAGAGCAGGGAAGGAGAAAGTGAGTTGTTTGGGTTTGGGGGAGGGATTGCTTTTATTTTTTATTTTCGTACTTGTTTTTGTTTTGCTGGGAGTTTGGAGTAAAGCATGAGTATAGTCTGGGGAATACCAACTTAGAGACACCTGCACATGTGGACAGGCCAAGATGGTGGTTGGGAGTATATGTGGAAGTACTGGGGCAAAGAATAGAACTCAGAAATTAACCATTCTCATAAATTAGAATCAGAGGGAGAATTGACTGAGGGGGTGTATGGACTACAAAAGGAAGCCCAGGACAGAATCTTGGGAAATGCAGGCATTTAAAGAGAGAGCAGAGGAACAATGTTGAGAGATAGGAGGGAACAGAGAAATTTTAAATATAATTTTGACCAAGCTCCATATAACCTCTAGCAAAGGAATAAAAAACACCAAATGAGAAATTTGTGGAGATAAAGCTGCTAAAATGAAGACTTCAGGTCAAGGAACTAATAGAAAGAATCCACTAGAGGCAATATTATCTTCTGTGTTTGGCAAAATCAGGTCCCATTAAGGAGGATAAGTTAAGGCCATGAGCACAGCTATGGTCAAAAAGAAAATTGAGGTCCAGAAAATTTATCTTACAAAAATATTTGAGCAAATACACAACAATATAAGATGTCCATTTACCATAGAAAATGTTTTTAAATAATTTTAATCTCCAACAATAAAATATTAATTTTTATTATATCCATATAAGGCAAAAATCAGGCAGCCATTAGAATAAAGAAACATGTTTGTGTTATAGTAAACAGGAAAATATTAACATGATGAAATGTATCACATTTTTACAAGATACATGTACATTCTCATAAATATATCTTTGTAAATACATATAAATTCATAGGTTTTCTTTCTGCTTCCATGTTTTTTCATTTTCATCATGGACATGTATTGCTTGTGACATTTTAAAAAGAAAAGTGTGGAAATTTTATTATGAGCACATTTACTCTCTCTGTTATCAGCACCACCCTCCGGAACAGAGAGGCCTGTAGGCTATTGAATTTTTAAAGACAAAGTCTCATAGAAAAAGTAATTAGGGTAGAATGGTGAGAATTAAATGAATGATATCTTTCAAATAATGTTATAAGGACAAGCACGGTATATAGGCTCAGACAGAAAGATTCAAAAATGTATTTGTATTTGAAATCAGGCAGTAAAACCAGGTGAATGTTGCTGAAGTCCCCTGAGATGTCTATCAGCCTGAAATTAGGAAATAGTAGTGTCTATGACTATAGAATTATGAAAGCCCTCTGACTCAGTCACACGCACAAAAAACCCGTATACAACCTTGTAAAGCTTTATATTTTAAATGTTTAAAAGACCCAAAGTAAACTCTAATTGTAAGTGGCATGAATTTTCTGAATATTTTAATACTGCTAGGTATAAAACAATACTTACAAAAGCCATGTTTGGCTTATTTAGAATCTGCAGTAAGAATATCACTGTATAAGCAAGTGTCCTAACCTTCAATAAGTCTGCCTTTCAAATACATTTGAGGCTAGGTGCTAGATGTGATAGACAAGAATTATTAAAGTTTCCAAGTTTATAAGGATTTAGTAAAGACGCCACATAATCTGATGGGGGTAGTTGGTAAACATAAATAGCTCCGTGTTGGGTCTGTATTTCCAAAGAAAGTATAGAAGACAGTGTGTAAGGATTAAATTTTGAGGCACGTTCCCGTTCCCCAGCCACATTTCCAAGCAGCCTAGAATTTATCTCAGAACGCATAAACTCAGCGCGTCTTTGACAGAGAAGGCTCTTGGCTTTAGTTGATAAATTGCCCTCGATCCCAAAGCTGCCCGAGCAGTCTTCACATCCGTGCCAGATGGTCTCCCCTCTGCCTGCTTGAGTTCCACTCTGCTCTCCTGGTCAGAATTCCAGAAAGTCAGAGACCTCTGCTGAAAAGAGTGGGAAAGAATCCGCAGGTAGCCTGGGCCTCCTTTTCCTCTGCTCGAGGCTGCGATCGGCTTCAAGGAAGGTGGGTGGCTCAGCGCAGGAAGAGGGGCGGAGGGAGGCAGCGCACAGCAATTATGTCTTCGGTGCACTGCTGCAGGCGAAGCCACTGACATTTACATCCAAAAATGGCTTGTTCTGATCCCACGGGCTTCCCAGAGGAAAGTCTGTCGTGTCTTCACCCCCCTCCACTAAGGGCGAGGATTGTTCCTAAGAGGAAAGTACATTATCAGTGACCCCCCACTTTGCATTCAGAACTATGGACTCTGAGAAACAAACTGAGGGCTTGGGGGGGGGGAATGGGATAGACTGGTGATGGGTGGTAGGGAGGGCACGAATTGCAAGGTGCACTGGGTGTTATACGCAACTAATGAATCATCGCACTTTACATCAGAAACCAGAGACGTACTGTATGGTGACTAACACAATATAATAAAAAAACATTAAAATAAAAAAAAAAAGAAATACAATAAGGTTTGTCACTTCGCCCAGCGCTGCCGTATCCTGCTGCCCCCCCGCCCCCCCCCCATCTCCTTTGCCGGCCTATTTCCTAGCCACACCTCTTCCCTGGGTTGGCTTTAGGTTGACCACGACTTCTCACAGTGGCCTGGCTCCCGGTTGGGGGCAGCGAGTTCAAGAAGAGGTAACAAGCGCCCCATCCCTCCACAGAGTCCCTCTGCCCCCAGGAGCTAGGCTGTGCACCGTCTCCTTGGTGGCCCCCCTCCCAGCTAAATGTGTTCAGAATGATCTCCCCACAAAGACGTGGCTGGAGTGGAAAACGCTCACTTCTCTAGGCAAATAGCCAAAAACACTTACTGAACAACTTTCAGGTTTGCAGAAAATCATGGCTGCTTTAGGAGGATTCAAAAGAAGTTTTTAAAAACATGCCTTCTTCTCTGATTACTTCCTCTGATTGACTTATTTCACTCCGCATAATACCCTCCAGTTCCATCCACATCGATGTAAATGACAAATAGTCATCTTTCTGATGGCTGAGTAATATTCCATTGTAATCAGAGACGGAGACAAACTATGAGAGAGGCTTCACTATAGGAAACAAATTGAGGGTTGCTGGAGGGGAGGTAGGAGGGGGGATGAGATAATTGGGGGATGGGCATTAAGGAGGGCACGTGATGTGATGAGCACTGGGTGTTATCTGCAACTGATATTGAACTCTACAACTGAAAGGAAGGATATACCATATGTTGGCTAATTGAATTTAAATTCAAAAAAATAATTAAAAAGATGCTTTCTACACAGAAAAAACATAAATAAAAACCAAAATTAAAAAATAAAAACATGCCTTCTTCAACCAAGAGACATAAAACTGGACCAAGCACACCAACGGCCCAGGATAGTTTTAGTCCAAATACAAGTACCCTTGCAACGGGATGTTCCTCCAACCAGAGAATTTACACTGACAAGATCTGCTATTGAAATTCACAAATCTGGCAATCCAATATAACGTTATATTCCGTATGCAAGGACGAGCATTCTCGGGAGTGTTTTTGGAAGCTGGTTTTTGGGCAATTTGATTCTTGTTTTGTCTTGTTTTTGTTCCTGCTTCAAAGCCAACTGAGATTTTATAGCTGATTTTTTCAGACGTATCAACCATGACTCACAGCTATTTGATAAAGGATAAAAATGCTTCTATTTCTCAAGCTTAGCTTTCAAAATTAAACATTCAAATGAAAAAATAACATTGCTCCAGTAGATGTCAGAGATTAAAACCATGAAAACAGTTCTTTCCCAGAGAAGCTCCGTATGCATCTGGATCATTTCTTCCCTTCGTCCAAACCTGACCTAATTCTGAGCTTTTCATTTAAGTGCATCTTGACTTCTTTGTTTACAAAGTTGCCCCTCAGAGATGAGCTTCTTTTCTGAATAGAAGCCCCTGAGGAAGCTTCTAAGGGGTCAGGAAAGTTCCAGGGGACATTTTGTTCTTTGAGGTCGGTGGAATGAGGCCTCCTTTCATTTAGGAAATAACGGGCTTCTGTTGCACACCCGTCCCTGGGCCTGGAAGCATGCAGCGCCTGTGGGTACACAGGGCCATTCCCCATGCCCTGTGGTGCCACGGCCTGCCTCCCTCCGTACCCCACAGCGTCAGCATCAGGGAGCCAACTAGTGTCCATGACTTTTGCAAAAGCTTGGAAACCTGAGGAGATGGGAAGGCTGCTTGTCAGGCTCTTCAGAAGATCTGATCCAGTAAGACAACACAGACCTTTTGATTTCCGTAAGGACAATTCTGTTTGAAAGAGAAATATGTCTGGAGCCAATAGCTATCTGCTCAAGGACAGAAGACATCTATAAATTTCCTCAGACTTCTCTTACTCCCTAAAGGGAGCTGATTAGAAAAGGTCAATGTGATTTTAATTGGTTTCTAGAAGTCAAATAAATAAACTACCCTTCAGCATCCACCATATTTGGGCACTAGGGACACAAGGAGAAATGGCATGTGCCCTGCCCTCAAGGAACTTACAAGGACTTCTCCGTGTTACCATTCATTTAGAATGGGCTGTTTTATGCCCCAACAGAGGAAATCACTACTAAATGGATTTCACACTTCTCCGACCTTTTGTCAGTGATTCCCAAGTCTTCTTTAAAATGGCAGTCCCAGCAAGATGACGCCCTCTGGGGAGAGTGGAGCCTCTGTTTCTTCATGCCAGCCAGAAATCTGAGAGACATCCCTGACTTTTCCTTCTCCCTCTCCCCTCACATCCAGTCAGTCATCCTGAACTGGAAATTCTATCTTCCTGCTCTTTCACATCTTACTCATTTCAACATTTCCATTGCCACTGTCTTAATTAGGACTTCATCGCATCTCACATGGAATATTGCCTTTTTATTCGTCAATCTTTCTGCTAGATCATAAACCCTTGAGGGCAGGGGCTGAGTTTTCAATCTCTGTCCCCTAGGCGCCTAGCACAGAAACAGGGTAATAGCCGGCCTTCAGCCCATGCTTATTAAATGATGTATGTGACAATGGTCGATGGAATACGTGTGCATAGAATGTCTCCAAACTAATGGGATTTGGCAGTTTTTCCTTTTTGGTTTCTTCTCTGATGTCAATAATCACTTTGTATGTTTTGGCAGCATATCTGCTTTTCATTCACCTCTTCCCTCTACCCTAATAAATTGTTGGTTTTAATCTGCTGTGGGTTGGCAAACCAGATCATCAAAGTTATTTGGAAAGCATATAAAGTAAGGTGAATAGGCTCTGACTGGGTCCCTTTTCCACAATTAAAGCAAATGAGCTTCAGTGCAGTGATTCCGCGGAACTGTTTCAGGACCTCAGGGAACCTTGTTCCATTACTGTGTTCCAGATTATAGAAGTTGTGAATAAGCCTGAATTCCAGCTAACTGAGGTGCTGCTGCATTTTTTTCTTTCTTTCTTTCTTTCTTTCTTTCTTTCTTTCTTTCTTTCTTTCTTTCCTTTCTTTTTTGTAATCAGTGATTTTAATTTGTCCTCTTATTTCAACAGGAATCTTTCAAGTTTGCTTCTGAAAATGTATGGCAACTCTTGATGTTACTATATTTTGTAATGATAAATATGAATCTTGCCAAAAATGTTATTGAAATTTACTTCACTGGAAACTATTTATGTTGCTGCTTTTACTTATATATTTGCTGTTTGACTCTTTCAAACACAACTGAATGTTATGTGAGGTAGCAAAAAAAAAAAACCCATGTTAAAATGAATTTAGAGTATCCTCAACTGAAAATGTGTGGGCATTGCATTATTCTGTTGAAAATCTCCCCCCAGTCCTATTCTTAATGTGTTCTTTGTCATGGAGAGCTGAGCCACACAGCCCTGAAATACTTCTCAGCATAGAGCACTGGTTTCTGCTTTTCCTTTTTAAACTGTGGTTGCTTGTATTTGGGAGTGGAGATGCTGAACACCCTTGGAAAAAGAAGTTGAGCTTGGAATTGAGGCCAAGTTACCTTCCATGTAAGCATTCTAATTGCCTCCATTGAAAGCACAAGCCCAGCCCACAGCCCCTCCTTGGAAATCACCTGCCACCTAACCCCTGCAAACGTGGGCCTAGCCGGCCAGTACACGTGTGGCCCCAGCGAGTTGGGGCAAATGAACATCCAATTCAGGACGAACAAATCCATAGGCTGGGCTAAGCCAATTACATTCTTTCCCCCAGAAATGGAAAATCAGGGCTCTGAAGCAGAATGAATGGGTTGATGTTGAACACTTGACAAAAGGTCATGTAGTCAGGATGAAAATGGCCTTGTTGGGCTATATGCAACCAGGACATAAAAGAAACAGAGAAAAGAACCATTTGAAACCCTAGGAGAGGCACAGTGTGACCTCAATTCAGAAAAAAGCCAGCTATGTAATTCGGGGCTCAGAGCAAAATGAAAATGTGGAACCCTTTGTTCAAAAGCAAGGGGGAAATGCCATTAAAGGTACTAAAATATGAAGACTTTTCCTTTAAAAATATTTTACTATTTACACAATCTATAGGGGTGTGTTAGCTCAGGCTGCCATAATGGGGTGCTGCAGCCTGGGGGCTGAAACAACAGAAGTTCTTTTTCTCACAGCTCTGGAGGCTAGCAGTCCAAGAGCAAGGTGCCGTCGGGGCTCTGGCACACAGCTGCCTTCTTGCTATCTCTCACATAACCTCTCTTCTGTGCACGCGTGTGCACACACACACACACATACACGCACATAGATGTCTAGTGTCTTTTCCTCTTGTCATAAAGACAATAGCCCTACAGGATTAGAGCCCAACCCTTATGATTTATTTTTATTTAAGCTTAATTACCTCTTTAATGGCCCTGTCTCTAAATATAACCACATGGAAGGTTAGGACTTCAACATACGAATTTGGCGGGGGATGCAATTCAGTCCAAAAGTAGGGGTAAGAGCGATACATAGGTAACAATATAAGCTTACAAACTGAAGAAGATATTTTTGGTGTCATAATCTTTATAATACAATAACACTTTATTAGTGTGATAGTTTGATCATGAGACTCTTCTGGCTCATTTCTACAAATATATTTATTTGATTTATAAGTCATCAAAACTTACACTTTTAGTAACTTCATTTCAGTAAATATCATTGGAAGCAATGTGAGTTGCTCTTAGAAAATTCAGGATTACAAATAACTTTTGATAATTTTTAATTTTTAGGAGGATCTGTCTGCTGATGCCACGGTTACTGGAGCTGTTAAGAGTATTTGATAGGCTACGAAAACATGGGGCTAAATTTCTGATTATTTTGAAATACAAATGTTAGTACATCTAAAGCTGATGATTCTTGAAAACAATTTCTCTAAAAAATCCGTCTTCCTACAAATCAGTTTCACATAATTCTGATTTTAAATTTAAATGTAAATTATACCACGACATTTTAATATTTCCTTTTACATTTCTTACAACTTTTGGAGGTTATACAAGAAACTGAGTTCACAACTTATAATAATTCAAATACTTGCTTATGCATTCTATCACTGTATCTCCAATTACAAGAGAAAATTAATTTCAAAATTATCTTCATTAATAATTGTTTCATCTGATGTTTCATATAAAAGTAGCATTCTTTTCCATGAAATGTGACAATCGTTAAATTTAATTTCTATTTCTAAGCTTACAGATATGTTTTGCAATGTTGCAGCTGTTTTCAAAACCAGAGATTTTTAACTATGAAGAATACTAATTACTCCCTAATAGGCTTTATTGCAATGTCCACGTGTACGTTTTTATTTTGTAACAATTTTGCTGACCAAGTTTTACCACCTGAGCCCTAACCGTTCCTGGCCAAAGACTCAGGATTTGTGCCAATGCCCCAGAGATGGGCTCCAGGCACAGGCCAACCGGCCTCCAGCCACGGATCCTGGCGTTGGGGCCCCTCCCGTCTCCCAGGCAGTGGCTACATCTGCCACTACTGCTGTTCTGTGGCTGCCCTCACTATCACCACCACCAGTCCCAGCCCAGGTCGCAGCCTCGGCGAGCGCAGCCAAGCTGACTGCGTGGTTATTCGGCACGCCCACAGCCCACGGTTCACCGGTCCACAGGTCAATGTGGACACGTGCTTGTTCCCATATCTCCTCTGCGCATGTGCGTGTTCCATTGTCCAATCAAACTTAACTTACAAAACACAAGCTCCTCATTGGCCAGTTCTGACACCATCTCTGGGGTATTCAAGCGGTGTTTGTTTCTTGTCCTGGGATGCCCTTAAGATGGTCCGTTGTATCTTTACAAAACTAACAAAGAAACAAACAAAAACCCTTTGTTTGGATAGACACTGCTGGATGCCCAGTCATTGCCCATTCTCTCTTCTTTACTGAAAGAAAAATTGTTCTTTTTAGGGGAGCCACGTGCCATCTTCCCCAAATTCCTTACATCTAGAGGTAATCATATAAATCAAAGCCAGTGAAAAATAATCAGGAGTCTGCTGGAGATTTCTGGGAACTGGTTGCTGGGAACTGGGAACTGATACACGTAGGGCTTTCTTCTTTGCGTCCCTCTCCTTCTTCCTGCCAGGAACGCAGGCATGAGGCTGGACGCGTGGAAGAGCCATCTGGCAGTCATGAAGCAACAAGCAAGAAGACAGAATAGGAACACTGATCGCTGATAACATCAGGAAGCAGCTACACCGATCCTGGATTGCCAATCTCTAAACTTCTTGTTTTATTAGAAACGTAAACTCCTTTGCTTAGGTACTGAGTCAGGCTTCTAATATATGCAGCCGAATGCAATCTTAATTGAGATATACTTTTACTGAAGTTAGCTTGAGTCAGTTTATGTTTCTTACAGTTTGCTGTTTGTGCTCCACCCACATTCTGTAGGATACCTTTCCTGTACAAGGACCTTCTCTCAAGCGGCTTTCATGCCTACAAACCAGTACCTATAGCTCTTTGTTACAGGGCTGCCCTCAGATTTCCCAGCCTGTTGGTCTTTTTATTGTTGTTGCTATTTAAATTCAGTTAGTCAACAGGTAGTACATCATTAGTTTCAGATGTAGAGTTCAGTAATTCATCAGTTGCATATAACACCCAGTGCTCATGGGATCATGTGCCCTTCTTAATGCCCATCACCCTAACCATCCCCTCCCACCTCCCCTCCAGCAGCCCTCATTTTGTTTACTATAGTGAAGAGTCTCTCATAGTTTGTCTCCTTCTCTGATGACTTCCCATTGAGTTTTCCCTCCCTTCCCCTATGATCCTCTGTACTATTTCTTATTTTCCACATATGACTAGCCTGTTGGTCTGAAGAGCCCTAATGACATAGGGATGTGCATCCCCTGAGTGTTATTTGTAACCCTTGCCCTAATCAGAATGGTTTTACTGCACAATTGAGTAAAGGTTATGCCCTGTGGGCCTTTGATATGACTCTCTTGCCTATCCTCATTCCCCCACTGGTTTCTCCTGGGAGTATTTCCTAATAAACTACTTTCACATGACTCCTTATCTCAGGGTCCACTCTAGAAAACTCAACCTAAGCTACCTGAAGAGAATAGGTATTACCAGGTACGGATTGAATGCCTGTATCCTTCCAAATTCCTTTGTTGAAGCCCTACCCGCCCCCTCCAAAATGTGATGGTATGTGGAGATCGGGCCTTTGAGAGATAGTTAGGTCATAAGGATGGAGCTCCAAGATGGAATCAGTATCTTTATTTTTAAAAAGCAAGGGAAATGCAGTCTGTCTTTCTCTCTCTCCCTCTCTCTCTTCCTCTCTTTTGGTGCATGTGCCAAGGAAAGGCCATGTGAGGACATAATCAGGAAGAGGGACCCCCACTAAGAACCTGGGCTTGCTGGCACCCTGATCTCAGACTTCCAGCCTGCAGAAGCATGAGAAATAAATGTTCATTGTTTAAGTCACTCCGACTATAATAAGTTGGTAGAGCAACCCAAATTGACTAAGATATTAGGGATTTAAAAGCAATTTAAAAGCCAATCAGTTCTGACATTTGTTGTACAGATAGTTCAAATAGAATGTGATACTTCAAATAAACATACATTTATTAGTTTAAATGTAACACAAATATCATCACCATAAGAAGAGGGTACCACTCTCTTGACACCAAAAAGATGAACAAAATACAAAATACATGCCAGCCAAAGTGTTGATTTAGGGCTCTCTTTCACATGTCACGACTGGAGGACTCCTCCAGTATGGCGCTGGCTCCAGGGAGACGCAGTTGGTCACCTTCTTCCCCCTCATCACCTCCCAGCGCTAAACTTCCCTAATCCTCAAGTCCCAATCAGCTTGCTGCTCTTTTCTGTTGGCCACTTAAGACTTGCATTTCAGAGTTTTGTTTTGTGTGTGAATGAAAATTTAACAGCTTTATTCACAGGCTGCTTCTCTTTTATCTTGATGTTATGCGTGGTTTCCTTGATGTCAGCAGGGGTTGGGAATTATTGTTAAAGGCCTAAATCAATACTTTCATTGAGAAAATTGGACCACGCTGGCTTGTAAGCTGGAGATGAAAAGCTGAAACCCTTTCCAATAGCTCACCGCTGAGGGCTGAAATTAGGGCAGATGGCTCAGTGTCCCTTGATATGATTTGATTACATGTCACTGCCAGATGCCCAGTCTGAAGTACGTGAGGGGAAGCACAGACAGACAGCTGTAGTCACGCGGTTTAGGAAGCAGAGGCACCCTTTCAACTCAACGACTAAAAAGTAAAATGCGCCTTTGGGTTTTAAGGAAACACAATGTTTTGTTTTTTTGTTTTTTTTTT
>NC_048227.1:82979572-82984189 GCF_002007445.2 Ailuropoda melanoleuca | reverse complement strand
GTTGCCTATGTTCTCCTCTAGAATTTTGATGGATTCCTGTCTCACATTGAGGTCTTTCATCCATTTGGAAACACAATGTTTTGAAAAAAGGGAACTGTCTTCCTGTCTTAAGAGGTCTGTCTCAACACATTCCCTCTGGACCATCGGTCTTTACTGAATCTTTGTCATTCTAGAGTTCTACCAAGCTAGATGCAGAAAATGCCCCAATAAAAGGCACCATTAATTTCATAGACAAGTAGAACTACAGGGCTGGAAGGAAACTTATGGTTCATTTAGTGCTGAGTTCAACCCTTTGTTTTTTAGGAGGCCAGTGACCTCCTGGCATTCTGGTACTGCATAGTCACGAACTTCAGCCCAGTAAGATGATGCATGCATGTTAGCTTTGGTTTCATAAATTAAAAACCTCCAACTACTTTAAATAAAGGAGAAGGTATATAACTGAAAGAACTCTGGAGGTCTTCACAGAATTCAGGGGCAGAGAGTGTATCTAAGACTCATTGGAAATTTGAGAAACATAAGAGCCCTCAAGAATCCACCCTATGCCTTCGACCTCTCAGAAACCACAAGGTTTCCTGAATATCTGCTTGTTCATCCAGCACATGACTCAACATACCTTCAGCTCACGTACCCACCATTGACTGACTTGATCTCTCAAGTCCCCCCAACAGGAAAACCTAATTGGCCCTATTCACAGTCATGCCAGCCTGGTCATTTGGGAGTACACTGAGGGAACTCTGACCGGGTGTCCAATTCTAGTGCAGTCATCTGATGCTTGGAATTGGGAAGGCAGGGTCACTTGCTCAGCTGTGGAAGAATCCCGGAGTAGAAAACAGGTATCTCTAATAACATGACATGTTTTTTTTCTCCTGAAAAGTACTGCCAAATTCAAAGAAATTGTATCATGTCTAAGGAGAGTTTATGAAATACAAGGATAATCCAATGTATGATTTAACTTTATTGCTGCAATATATCACACCTGTAGATTTTAAAATAAGGAAAATTAACAATAGGTATCAATAGACGGTTCATAAAATTCAACAGCCATCTATAATTTTTACGTTTAAAAAATTGTTAAAACATTATTAAAAAGGCAAACGACAAGCTAATTATAATATGTAATAGAAAAGGGATTAATATCTTTAGAATAAAAAGAGTTCTTATAAGAGTTTTTTTTTAAATTAGCTCTTCAATAAAAAGAAATGAACAAAGAATGTGAAAAGGCAATTCATACCCACAAAATACTCAGCTTCATGAGAGATTAAAATGCAAAATAAAACAGGACTAGAGTATTGTTTTTACTCATCAAATAAGCAAAGATGAAATAGTGATTATACCTAAGGATTTTCAGAGGTTGGTAACATATACGGTCTCATGCAATGTTTTTGGGAGCTTATATTGGTAAAACTTTCTGGATAACCTTCTGGCATTATTCATCAAAAGCCTTAAAACTGGTTATGCAATTTTAGTAGGAATTTATCAGATGTATTCTGATACGTAAGTAGATGCTTATCATGGCACCCCTTAAAATATAGGACAACTACAAACATTTAAAATGTATAACAATTAGGAATTTTAGTAACACATGATACTATAAAAACAGAGATAACCTGAGAAGATAGAGAAGAATATACAGGACAGAGATGTAAAAGCAGTGGCTGCTACGGTTTCTACACGGAAAATCCACTTGGAGTGTATGTGCTCTGATTGTCTTGCAGATGTCACACATACAATTTCCTAGGTGATTTCCAGCCCACCCACCACCAGAATGGGTGAGCAAGTGCTGTTCTCTTCTAGAGGCAGCAGAGGTCAGGGGGGCTAGAAGACATAACAGGGAAGAGGCAGAGGGTTCAGGTAGAGATAAGAGTGTCTAAATAGAAAATGGTGTCCAAGAGGGTAAGATGGGGCCTTGACCTAAGCACCAAGACTGAAGGGACATCCTTCACTTAAGAGCTGAAAGATGAGTTGGACAGTGTATAGAGCCCATCCTTAACCACACCTCACACCCTCACCCTAACATTCTCCTCAGGTTCTGAATTGGTTGGAAGACAAAAACTCAACCGTGAAGTCAAGAACTGTTGTGCACCTGAACTAACACACATACCAAATAAAAAGGAATTCTAAAACAGAGAATCACTAACAAATTAATAAAACAGGATCTGAGTACATATTCCCAAATGTATTTTACCTATCTAATACTCTCTCCTGCTTTCCCATCAACATCTGGTTCAAAACTTAATTTCCTTCATGCTTCCTTAGATGTAATTACTACTAAAAACCAAACTACTAGGTTCACCCAGCCCCACCCTAATTGTGTGACTCCCAAAACTATTTAACTTCTTCATGACTCATTTTCTTCATCTGAAAAATAAGGAGTAAAACATTTATCTATAGGGTTGCCAGAAATGTTAGTAAGATAAGGCAAGGAAATCACTCGGAGCGTGCTCACTCAACACATACTGATTGCATCCTAAATGGGGTGTACGTGTGTTTTTTTTTAAAGTGAAATGCTGTTTTGTTTTAAACATTATACTTTGCAAGTTCCATAATGTCACTAACAGTAATAACATAAATGGAATGAGATAGAGAAACCTGTACTTGCTAAGATTAGCACTGTGGAAGCGCTATATTTTTATTTAAAAGAAATATTTTGATAAACTGATGAGGATTGAGAGTAGGACCTCAAGAACATGCTTCCGGTAAGAAAAATACTAAATGGAGGTTCAAGAGGCAAGTTGAGCAGTTTGTCTAGCTTCTGAGAAAGAAGGAAAAGAAAAAAAAGACAAGACAAGAATGAAATGAGAGGCAGAAAGGGAATAAAAAGAGAGAGGGAGAGAAACTCCAGAATTCCATGCCCAGGTTCACTAACCAGGTAGGTATAAGGAGAGGGTCTCCATGGCTGGGTTGGCCAGTCTAGGATAAACTCATCCCCTTGGGGAATTTTTATATAGTTGTGTGCAGTTCGCTCATTTTCCAGAAGGACAAATGCCAAAGATGAATGCATAACTTCTTCTCTTCTAGAAGCTGGCCAATCAACATGGTCGTGTGCCCAGAAAAACTGGTAAGGCCACGTGAGCTATGAAACGCTGGAATGAGAAGAGCTACTGGCTGAAGATATCCACTTCCAATCCCCAGTATAGCTTAACTCAGCCCTTGCCTGACTTTTTTGTTTTCAGCCTCCCAGAGAGACCTATCTCTTTGGAGAAACTAAGGCAAATAACATGTATGTGGACCATGCCCCATGAGTCCAGGGTACACTTGGCTTGCTCCTGTTCCTCTTTTCTGTCAGCTTCTCCACCCAGAATACTGACTTGATTTCAGAACACAGGCTTAGCTTCAGTCATTCCACTTCTCTTGCCATAAGAGCAGGGCCAGTTGGGAAAAATGAGACCCTTTTTACCAATTTATATTTAACAATGTGTATGTGGTCCACTAGCCTAGTGATGTCATTTGATTATATTAATTATATTCCATCAACGTGAGAACTATGAAACTCATGGGACAAATATTAAGTAGACCATTTGCAAGTAAAATTAAGATCTGCCCGAACTCTGTCACAAATCAGAGACTGCAAACTGAAGACACGGGAAGCCCAGAGTGTATTTTATTATACATGTCAGAAGGCATGGGGGTCAAGTTACTCCAAACTTGCTACTTTGTAATATAAGGCATCCTTCCTTACCTTTGGTCACTTCCCAAGGGTAGGCCCTGTGAAAATCTGAATGATTAGGTTCCAAGAATTACTTACCTGTTGGTTTTTTGATTTTTTGTTTTTTGAGAGAGGGAGGGGCAGAGGGTGAGGGAGAAAGACAATCTCTAGCAGGCTCCATGCCCAGCGCAGAGCCCTACACGGGGCTCAATCCCACAACCCTGAGATCATGACCTGAGCGGAAATCAAGAGTCAGATGCTTAACCTGCTGAGGCACCCCAGTGCCCTTTACCTTTTTTTGAGGAGTAAAATTAGCACAACAGTGAAGATTACCGGAAATTTTTTCATCTCAAAAAGAAAAAAATTCTCTCCCCACCCTCTGTACAATGAACACACGCACGGCTTCACACGGCCAAACTCCTTAGCACTCATTTAAGATACTATCAGTGATCCACACCAGTGATTAGGTGACTAGCTGCTTTGCTTTTAGGCTCTAGCCAGATGCACTGGAAAGGCAAGAACTGGAATTTGAAGAGAGGAAGAGAAATGCACCCTGAAGTATAGGAAAGGCACCCCAAGTTGGGGGAAGTTATCTATAGGCCTAGTTCAGAATTCTGCCTAATGTCTCTGTCTACGTATTTTTGACCCTCATTCCCATGACCTGAGGTTCTCAAAGGGAATCTCTCCTCGGGGAGCTGAGTCACTTAAAGATCCCATTTCAGGCATCAAAACTAATGCTGGTGTGTACAGTTTGTTGTGAAAATGAAATTCAGAGCATTGAGATATGCAATAGAACAAAAAAAAGATGATATTATATACATATGTCTCCCACATATAAACAGTCTCTTGAGCTAACTTTGTGCATTTGGGGGCTTATGTTATGTTGTTTAGAAAACTAATTTAGCATACTAGAGGCAGAAGGCAACATGAAGCAAATACAGTTTTAACAGTTTATATCTGCAAAAAAAAAA
>NC_048227.1:82972748-82979472 GCF_002007445.2 Ailuropoda melanoleuca | reverse complement strand
AGGGAAACACCCAGCATTTAAAATGCATCTTTATGTAGGCCAGGGTTGGTCCTTACAGCTATTTCTCTACATACAAGATATAACATCAGAATTATAAGGGTGTTTTCCAACGTGCTTCAAACATGATTTTCTCAGCATGATGACAGAGGCACTGGGCAACGGGTCAGAAAGACAGGATTCACATTCTGACTTCATTCTGATCTTTTACGTGTCTGGGCCCCAATTTCTCCATCAGTATTGTGATTATTGCCCTAGGTCACTGGGAGGTGTTTGGTTTGGTTCTGTTTCGGGCTTTGTTGTTTCTTTTGCTTGTTTTAATTGTGGCAGCAGTCAAGACTTCTTAAAAACTAAAGTGGGAAGAGGGGCCATACTAGATAAAAGGGAGCTGCCGTGGAGGGAGATGGAAGAATGGGCTGGAAGCTGGCCTCCCGACCTTCCCAACCCTCACAGCAGCCCCCGAAGCTCTTCTGCGGCTTGAACCCCAGGATAGTTCCTGAGGACACACTTTGAAATGATTAAACTAGGTCAGGGTTTCTTAAGCATCAGGCAAACACATGCCAACTTAGGATTTTTTTGCCAGAATCAGCATCTCCTATTCATTCATCATCTATTCGTCCATCAGCTATTCATTCATTCATTCATTCATTGATCCGTTCAGCAAAGACTTATTGAGGCCCTACTCTGTGCTGAGGTTCTGAAAAAACAAAGCCCCTCTGTTGGGGTGCGGGGGGTGGGGATGACATTCTATAGAGCCCTGTCTCAGGGGCTGAGGAATCCAGACTCTAAATTCACACAGATCTGTGTTCATTGGGATTCAGACAGGTCTGCCCCTTCCAACTGTTCGACTTTGGGCAAGTCATGCAAATTTTTTTTGCTTTACTCTGGTTTTCTTGTAAAATGGAATTCAGCTCCTAGAGCGGCTGTGAAGAGTGCACACTTAGTATGAGCCTTGGCACACGGCGCTTCGTAACAGCTCTTACTTTTCCCATCTACTTCCCTTTTCTACTTACGTGATTTCTTCAGTCTCATACTAAGCAAATACGTTTGATACACTAATTAGACGCTTCTAACACACTTAAGGATATATACATAACTTTCCCTTGGAAGTGTTCTTCTTCAAACCCAAAGTCATTTCCATTCCCCTAGGGGACGTGTGACACACTCGGGAAGCATGGTTACCCGAATCCTTCTGGTAGCACCAGCTCATTCTCTGGGTGAATGCGGTGGAGGGACCTCATTTTCCTCTGTGTACCGGCTGCCACTCCTATCCATCTTACGCCAACAGTCATCATGCTTAATTATTGTGTGTTTTGTATTTAGGGACTGGCCTGCCCCCATTTCTTCATCCTCCAGATGATAATCCAAGCCACACAGGGTGTGATGAAACCACATTACCAGGTCATGCAGGCATCTTGACAAAGACAAGAAACCAAAATAGGGAGAGGTGATAAAACATGTATATCCTATATTGCTTGTGAAGGATTTTTCAGGGCTAGAGACCAGAATGGAATTTGTGAAGCGAGCAATAGGAGCTCCAAGTTCAGGTCACAAGGAACCCGATCCCTCCCCAAGGGCCCCGGGTGCTGCGTAGAAAAGTCTGCAGTGCCCTTCTCTTTCTCATTTCCCCTGAGAAGGGGCCAGGGACTCTGCAAGGGCAGAGACACTAGGGAACCCCAGGCCAGAGACCTTGCTAGCCTCCTGTTGCACCACCACTTACAAGTGGTGCTTCTAGAAGCCAGACCTTTCCTAGGGCCTGCCTTTCCAACATCCACCTCGTCTAACCACACACAAACTTGCCATTACCATGAGTTACCTGCCAATTACTGAGAATCCTAGGGCAGCCACACAGAAGTAGAGAACCTTAGAGGTAAACCCGAAGTTTTCTGGTGACTGGGCTGTGGCCAGCTCTCTGAATGACTCAGGAACGCTCTCCATGGACGTCCACTTTCCGCGTCAACACGGAACAGAGGCCCCATCCTCCGTCCCCCCACCGCGGTACCACCTACCACCTGATTGGTGACCATATTTGGGTGTAGTCAAGGATCTGTGTTGTAGTCCCACCTCTGTCTGTTACCAGCCACTTGGGTGACACTGAGCAAGTGTCACCCTCTCAACCTTATTTTCCCCTTTTGGAAATTGAGGAGTATGTTTGATGGGATTTCTAAGGTCCCTTCCATAGCTAGGATTTAACCAATCTATTCCAACCACCCCTCTTTTCCATGACAGCCCTTCAAATATTTGACTGCAGTGTTCGCATCATCTCTTCCTTAGCAAATGTGTCCCTTCCATTCCACACGTCCCTGTCACGCCTGGTTTCCAGATCCCTCTCTGTGCTGGTCACCCTTCTCTGGAAGAGGGCCAGCTCATCAGCTCGTTCAGATAAGGGGCATAGCAGAGCCTGCCTGGGACTTCTTCCAGAGCACCTGCTCGTTGCCAGAACCGAGACTGTCTGCCTCCATTAGAATATCTGGTCTCCTTCCCTTGTCCTCTAATCCTGTTGCAAAAGCACTGGCTTCACAGACATGGGGAGTTTCAGATTTAAAATATTTACTCAGGAAAAGACAGAAAAGGGACACACTAATGCATAGCCTCATATTTTCCCAGACTTTAATTTAAGAAAAGAGACACACTAAGAAAACTCCTGTAGTCAGTATTGTGAAGCTCCTAAGCTTCTCAGAGAGCAACTTGTCTCTCAAAGTACAAGCCAAAGAAAACCATCTCTTCTTTTTTTTCTTTAATGCTTGTTTTTATTATATTATGTTAGTCACCATACAGTACACCCCCGGATTCCGATGCAAAGTTCGATGCTTCATTAGTTGCGTATAACACCCAGTGCACCACGCAATACGTGCCCTCCTTACTACCCATCACCAGTCCTGCCGGGGAAGGAAAAGCACCCACTCGGCTAGTGAGCGGCCACGGAGGTGCTGCTGCCACCTTGTGGCAGAAGCTATTTATAGCTCACCTCCGTAAACAGGACTCAACTGATGAGTTGCCCAGTAAAATGCACATGGGCTGGTTTTCCTAGCAGGAGTCCTGACACAGAGAAGATTAATGGAGATTGCCCACTTGATCAGCTTCACCCAGGTTCTCCATTCGCTCACCTTCCTGTCAGCCCCGCTTCATCAGGAGGCAGATGCAACCGGACAAGCCCCCCGAAGCGCGGTGCGCACCCCTTCCCTAGAGGGCGGCAGCATCTGTGGCTGCCCACCTCTGACTCCCACAGTGTGGGGCGATTTCAGAACCACGGCGGCTTGCTTGTTTGCTCTCATCTCCTTTCCCCCACCTGAGGGAGGGGTAAGCAGTAGTAGCTTTTCCTACTGTTCTCCTCGTTCCTCACCCTGGTCCCGGGGCCTCAAATAACACTCCTGGAGAGCAAATGTGTTGGTCCCCAGTCCTAAGTGCGGTAAGGACGCCTCTGAGGTCTGACTTCCACCTCTGCAGGGAAGATGAGCTGCCCCCCACCTTAGCATGGTGGCCACATGATCGGTGTCATAGAGGGTCTGCTTCCAGAACACTATCTGGAGACCCGCATGCTGGATGGGGACTCTGGGACACACAGCCACATATTCCTAGGTTGGGCACTCCAGATTCCAAGCCCCACGTGTCTGGCTCCATGAGGACCAGCAACTCCAGCTTCTCCCCTTACAAACGTGTCCCTTTTGCTCCCAAGTGTCCTACTGCAGGACCACGGAGGGGCTGGAGAATCAGCGTACAGGGAACAGGGGCCACCGTGTGTATCTAGTCTAGTGATAATTCCCAGGGCTGATTTCAGGAAGTTTGGCAACCTCAAAATAACTTATTTTCCCCATCACTAGCTCACAGTTCTACTAACTGAAGGAAAAGGTGCAAAAAAGGAGGTAGAACAAATCAGGACTAGAAAAGTGCTATATTGACCTTATTTTACAGCACAAAGTGCTATTTCCTGAAGTACCGTCCACAAAGGATGTCGTTGTCTTAAAGAGAGAAAGGGACCAAGTGTTCTGGTTAAAAGGTGATGAGGGGAAATCATGTAAAGAAGGGGAGGGTGGGAAACACAAACCAAATGGAACATACTGAATATTCGCTGCCGGGCCTGGAGCAGAGGATAGACCACCTGCACATTATAAACCTGTTGTTTGTGAGAAGAAGGGTTTGCAAACCAACCAGTTACGAAGCAGAGCTGCTCAGCCACATGTAAGGTGCTGGCGTGTGTCAAAGGAGGTCATCCATGCAGCGGGGCCCATGCCTGAGGGCACTATATTGGTCCCTCCAGCACAGTGGGGTACAAACAGCTGTATGGAATATATAGAATAAAATCTGGAACCATCCATGCCAAACTGTGACTCTGGTTACCTTTGGGGGATGGGGGCGAGGAGAATAGGAATAGAGAAGGGTGATTAATGGGCATTTTAACTTGTAATATATTTTTTATTTTATTTTTTGCAAGACAGTGTATTCATTTATCATGTGTATAATTTTTAAATGCATTAAACTATATTACAAAAATCCAGCAGAAGGAGCATTGGCATAAGTTGCCCCACTGGGTTTAGGCGTCAGCTGTATCTGTTTCTTCCTACAAATGTCTAGCTTTGGGCAAGTCACTAAAACCCTTGAGCCTCCATTTTCTTGTCTGTAAAATGGAAGCATTCATACCTAACTCCTAGGGTTGTTGTATTGATTGAGACTGTAACAGGAAGTACTTGAAATTCAGTTAGTCCTAAATAAATGATTAAGAAAATAGATTATTGCCCAGACCAGAGGTAAGGTAGGCTTATGAGGATGGTGGCAAAAAAAATGAGAAGAGAAAGATGGGAAGACACTTCAGAGACGTGACAGAAGATAAGATGATTTACCAACAAAACTGAGGCTTGTGACCTGAAGCCTCCTTGTCTACACCTGCTCACAGGTACAGCTGTCTGCTTTCTCCTCTCAGTCTTCTAGAAGCTGCTGCTACAGGAGAATCTGAAAGGAAAAGAGAGAAACAAATGAAACGGAATGAATTTAAGACCAAATAACGTCCCTGGTGATTCTTTTAAATATTTCTGTGTTGCAATGGCTATTTTGTAAAGAATTTACAAAACCCCTGCTTTCCGTAAATGAGTAGGTGTCCGCATTCTGGAGACGTTCCACTCATAATATATCTCATTGTGAGAGCCTCCTTCCATCTCTCCCTCTAACCATTCTCCATGGAGGCATATCACCCCCAAGGGGGCAATAATTGCTTCTTGAGGAAAATAAAATATACATATATAGTACACCCACACAGATATAGAGTATATCTGTGGTATTAAATTTTCATGAAAGAGCATTATAAAAATATATCTTAAAAAGCTCCTTAAAGGGGATGGTAATGAAAAAAAAAAGTTGGAAAGCCTGCTCTACACGGTAAGCGTTTTGGGGAGGAGGGTTCTAAACCTCACTGTGATATCCTTTGTGCTGAGAAGACTGTCTGTGCATAATAAGGATTAATGACAATATACTGGAGGGAGGGGTGAAGGAGAGGAGGGGGGAGGGAGGGAAGGGAAGCACCTGCATTTTGCATCCATCTTGAGCTTCAAACAAGGGACAGCATTCAATGGGCTTAAACAATAAACACCATTGGCCCATTCCACTGTTAGTTTGTTGGTAGGTAGTGAGATATTTCAGAAATCTCAGCCCTGGCAAAATAATCTCAAAAGAGAGGGCATCTTCTAGAAACTCCTCCAGAGCCTTCAACAACATTCTCCTCTTGGCCAATTCCCCTGACTGAGTCACAGAACTTTTCAGAACCTTCTCAGGCAAGGGGGTAGACTCCTCCTCAGCCCTGGAGCTGGTCCCTCACTCTCCCCTTCCCTTTCTTGCTCCCTCCAGTATATTAGTAATCCAAAGGTGCAGAGGAGTAGCAAGAGCCCAAATAAAATCAGGATTCTGTGAGGAAGGAAGAAGGAATGGACGGACGCTGGTTAGACAAACAACAGAGTCCACTTAATTACTGGCTCAAATGTTTCTGAGCAGTTTTATTAAGAGAAATGGGCTTCCACAATGTTCCTTCCATATTTTAATCGATCTTAACAAAGCAAATCATTTTTAAATTAATTATTTTGATCATATTTATTTTGGCTAGCTGTTTAATTTAGACACATGAAATACAGTTGTACCTTTTCATGTTGTATGCACATTTTACAATATATTGTGGTCTCTTATTTAAGCAACCTTAAATAAATCTTGGGGTTTTTCTGTGGAAGGGTATATGTATCAGCGAAGGAACATGGATCTGAGAACCGAAGGACCAGGGGTGTCTTCTTAGTTTTTCTGAGTTAAATGGGTGACACCGNTTAGTTTTTCTGAGTTAAATGGGTGACACCGGGCAAGTCCTTTCCTCTCTCTGAACTTTGGTTTTCTTGGAAATAAAGATTATCAAAGTCTCTTCCATTTCTAAGATTCAGTGTCTTGGACTATACTTCTGCTATATAATAGATTAGCAAGGTTTGTGGGATTTTACTTATATCAGTGCTTTTGCTAAATATTTTGAATTCTGTTTATAATTTTTTTGACATTGTGAACAGAAGCAAGCTCTCAATTATAATGGTGTTTTAATAGGAAAAAGTAATCCATTTAACCTTAAACCATGTCACATCATGTCTTCCAAGAGGAAATATTGGTAGCAACAGAAGAAGCCTGCTGGATACAGTTTTAAATGATCGCATTTGTAAATTACCAAAAATAAATTGTTTGGATGGGATGGATGGATGGATGGATGGAT
>NC_048227.1:82922549-82972305 GCF_002007445.2 Ailuropoda melanoleuca | reverse complement strand
TAACGCCGGGATCACGCCCTGAGCCGAAGGCAGACGCCCAACCGCTGTGCCACCCAGGTGCCCCAAGCCTCCAACTCTTGATCTCAGCTCAGGTCTTGATCTCAGGGTCATGAGTTCAAGCCCTGTGCTGGGCTCCATGCTGGGTAGATCATACTTAAAAAAAAAAAAAAGATTATGAGATATTTAAGTTGTTACTAAAGAATCTGAGTGTGTTTTCCTTTTCTTTCCCACATAAGAATAATAAATAAATACACAAGTACAAATACCACACACATCTTGAGCCCCTTACAGTCAGTAAAAATTTTAGATTATTAAGAGTAGTGACAAATTTATCAATGTTTCTCACATGAAATTGTCATCTAGAAGGATTATTTTGAAAGCACTTTTCCATTTAGCCCAATAAATTGGCATCATCAAATAGCTGTTGTCTTATTGTTTAAATATTTCCAACTAATATCTAAAGCCTAACGGACAAAATCGAATTCTAACAGCCAGGCTCAGAAACTCCAGGGCATATGCTTCCTCGAGTCCCCATTCAGTTAAAGACCTCCACCGTCAACCCTACCCTGTGATTGTTGCTTTAGTGGCCACTTCCTGCAGCTGCCATCTGGCTGATTAGAAGGCGTAAAGGACTATGGTGACAAGCCCTCAGGGCACTACTCCAACCCTTTGGGAAACAGAAGGAAATGCTTGGGACTCTAATTAGAGACCCAGGAACCACTAATAAATAGTTCAAGCAGTCTCAAAGAGAAGAGGGTACGGGTCTGGAAAAAGAGATGCCTTCATGTGCCATATTCCACGTTCTCCGTTTGTGTCCCCCTTTCATTTTAGAAGCGTCTCTAGCTTTTTTGTTTGTTTGTTTTAATTACAAATCTGAGTGTCCAACCATGTCCCTATTATTAAGAACCTAAGAATATCTGCTCTGTGGCAGGCCTATGAGCTACTCAGGCGTTCATTTATACGTGTCTGTTATGCTCCAGGTGTGGAGGAAAATTCTGGGAATTTAAGACAAATAAGATAAAATTTTGCCCTGAAAGTGCTTGAAACAGCTGATTTGATACTCCCTCCCCATGGCCCCATGTTTATCTGTCTTTCTTTTTTTTCCCATTTATTTTGGAATTCTTAATCATTATAGCCTACAGAGTACAGGCTCTCAGCTCAGACCAGACTCGAATCCCAGCTCTACCTTTTAGTTTGTATGTGACTTGGACAAGTTAC
Source organism: Ailuropoda melanoleuca (assembly GCF_002007445.2). NCBI lineage: Eukaryota > Metazoa > Chordata > Mammalia > Carnivora > Ursidae > Ailuropoda > Ailuropoda melanoleuca. The sequence goes on along the minus strand of NC_048227.1, from coordinate 82,971,087 downwards.
TAATATTTCTGGGCCTCAGTTTCCTTACACGCAAAGTGGGGGAGATGATCGCTCCTACTTTTAGAGATGCTTAGAAGATGTTAAATGAATGGGACATGTTAGCTATTCTTACTAATACACCATATTCTCTTGTGCCATCAACAGTGCTATTATCTTGTATTTCATCTCCATTAAAAATGTATAACTGAGATCAAAAAGACAACATTGAAACTGTTGTACAATATCAGAAGGTGATGAAACACATTAATTGGAATTCTGATTATTACTTCAATCAATAGAGAAGTTGAATGTTTCTTTACACATTTATGATCCTTTTTATCAGGGAAGATTTTCTGAGTCCTCAGATGTGGGTGTTTCTTAACCTACTTTTGCGGATATTCAGGCAACCTCATTTGGTCTTTTTTAGAGAAGAGGAAGCTTGTGCTTTCTTAAAAAATGGAATTACCTTCATTGTTCCCTTTATAAGAGTTATTATAAGAGTAAGTCACGTTCATTATAAATTTTTGGAAAATACAGCGAAGTATATATAGCAAAGCAAAAAAAAAAAAATCACCCAAATCCCAGCGGAAAAAACAACTGGGAACATTTTCATATATATCTCTCTATGCATTTTTATGCATATATAATTAATAAAATAGTAAAATATAAGTTAACAACAGTTGAGAAATTATCTCTTGCCAGACATCACTCTAAGTGCTACACATGTACTAACTTAATTTTCACAATACCCTTGTGAGAGAGACTGCCAAGAGTAGCTCATTTTACAGCTGAGGAAACCAAAGCACAGAGATATTAAGTAATTTACACATAGTCACACAGTTTTTTAGGGGCAGAACTAGGAAAGGGTAGAGCCACGATTCAAAGCCAACCAGTCTGGCTTCTGAATTCACACACCGAACCACTCTGCTATGCTGCTTTTCCAAACTACACGCGCTATTTTCACCTAAAAAAGTAATGAAAAATTCTTTCCAGTTTCTTAATATATACCTATAATTTAGTAATTTAATAAGCCTAGTAATATTCCATCATATATATACTCATTTTTATTTACTTATTATAGAATATTATTAATTGTTTATACCTTTATAAATATATATTTATATATTTAACAGCCTCCCATTGTTGAACATTTCGGCCATTTGCCATTATAAGCAGTGACCATCATCCTTATAAACACAGATATATCCACGTCTGATTATTTCCACAGGATAAATACCTATAAGTAAAATGCCAGATCAAAANAAATATATATTTATATATTTAACAGCCTCCCATTGTTGAACATTTCGGCCATTTGCCATTATAAGCAGTGACCATCATCCTTATAAACACAGATATATCCACGTCTGATTATTTCCACAGGATAAATACCATAAGTAAAATGCCAGATCAAAAGTCATGCATTTTTCAGTGCTTTCAAAGGTCGGTGCCAAGTTGCTCTCCAGGAGACTTCTAGCCAGCTGAGTAGGAGAGTGTCTGTTTCCCACACTTGCCAACACGGATAAGATTTTCTTCAGGCTAAATAAAAATATCACTGCTTTTCAAATTTCTATTTCTTTGATTAATAATTGACTGTTTCTTTATTAGTTAATTACCATGTATAATTCTTTTGAAAATTGCCTTACCCTGCTTTTTTCTAACATAGTTTGTGAATTTTTCTTACTGATTATAATTTGTATTTGTGTATCAATATTAACGTGTTGTCTGCTATTAGATGTTGAAATCTAACCCTCAGTTTTAAATAACTTATATTTTCATTTCTATTTTCTTCTGGACTTTTCAGGAAGAGGCTTTTTAAAAATTAAGATTTTCATACAACCACTTAGGTGTGGCTAAGAAGAGCTGATACCAGTTAAGGAAAGAAGGCATTCCTTAACCAAACCAGATAAAAATACTACTAAGTTGAAGGCCTAAGATTTTTTTTTTTATTTAAGATTTATTTATTTGAGAGAGAGAGAGAGCACCAGCAGGGGTAGGGACAGAGGGAGAGGGAGAGAAATCTTCAAGGGGACCCCCTTGCTCAGCGAGTAGCAGGAGCTGGGGCTCCGTCCCAAGACCCTGAGATCATGACCTGAGCAGATATCTACAGTCAGATGCTCAAGGGACTGAGCCACCCAGGCGCCGCAAAGACCCACGTTTTATAATAATTTTAAAGATAGGGAGGAAGCAGAATATCAGCTTGATAGAGGAACAACTTCGCAGACGAGGAACTGGAGGCTCAGTAACTGAGTGACTTGGCTGGAGTAACAGTGTAATTAATTGGTGAAACGAAATGGAACGGGGACCCCCTGGTCTGAGCTCTACATCGCGCAACTTCTCTGAAAAACCAAGGCCACGTCTTCCGTCCCCGCCCCTCCGTGGCGCTCGTCCTCACTGTTCGCCGCTGAGGCTTCAGCCCTAGGTGATTTCCTCGAGGTCTCTTCCTCTGGCCACGGAGACTGACTTCACCTGCGGACGCCGGCCTCCTGGCAGTCCGTGTTCTGCTTGTTGGGAGCAGTCGGCCCTGGTGCTGTCTCGATGCCCAGGCTCAGGGCCAGCCGCCCAAGTTTCGGGGCCCAGTGCAAAATGAAAATGCGGCCCCCTTACTGAAGAAAGGGGGTGAAAACTACAGGGAAAGAAAAGGCTTTTCCCCTTTCCTCAGGTTCTCTGTTGCCCCTTCGTGGTGTTTTGTTGTTGTTGTTTTGTTGTTTGTTTTTTGTTTTGTTTTGGGGTGGTTTGTTTTTTGGGTTTGTTTTTTTTTTTGTTTTTGTTTTGTTTGCTATTTGACGCCATTCCCCCCCGCCCCCCTTCCCCAGAGCACAGGGATACTCGCGGCGCGACTGCAGACCCCCGGGAGCGCGGGACCCCTGCGGTGGACTCCACGCAGCACGGAGCATGCGCGCGCCCCCGCCTTAGCGGCTCCCAGGCCCCGCGCCGAGGGGCAGGGGGCGCCCGGGGTGGGGGCGCCGGGCCCAGGCAGCTGGCAGCCGGCAGCTCCCGGAGGCGGGGAGGAGGAGAGAGGCTCCCCGGGCTCCCAGGCAATGATCCATTGTCCCACTGGAGTTCCCTTCAAAGACACAAATTCAAAGATAAATCAGAATTGCACGATGGCCACGAAGGCAGCCCTGCCCTGGCTCGTCGTGCTGTCGGGGCACCTCCTTCCTCCACGAACACGGGTCTGCGTGCACTGTGCCACATTTATCTTTTTTCCTCCTCCCCTCACCACCCCAGCCCATGACCACCAAGCTGCTGGAGATAAGCACAGGCAGCCACAAGGAAAGACACGCCTTTTGTGTGAGGTCGGCGAGAGCGCCACAAGCGCATTCCACTTAATTACCAGGAGACATTCTCTAGAACTGCTTTTCATACTATTCCTAGAACCGATTAGCCAGAACCTTTCATTTAGATGCAACTTAGAGACGCAGAAAAAATAACTACAGTACTGTATTTTAGCAGCTTAAACGGCTCCATTTGTTAAGCTTAAACAGATGAATAGCTTTCCAGAAATACACAGAACAGCACTTGGGCCTGGTGAATGCATAACAATGACAGCTGCAAAGTCACAAAGGAAGTACCATTTAGGTGGCATTTGCTAATGAGTTGTATTTTGAGAGAGAAAGAAAAAAGTTGTTAAAGTAATGACAGTCAAAGCCAAAATAGAAACCTTCTCCCGTCTACTTAATTTTATGGGTTAACACCTGGATTATCAGTTTGGAATATGATGGTAGGTGGCATTGGTAAGGAGCAGGTTATGGCATTTCCTGAGGGAAGGCTCTGTCTCTGGACTTTTTGGACTTCTCATTTATGTAGAAATCATACATACACACAGGCTGCTTTGATAATTGCATGACTGTAACAGCTGCTTTTTCTTTCATAAAGACATGTTAACTAGATAAGCACATATACTTCAGAGAAAACAGAATTTCTGCAGACAGGCAGATGATTTTCACGATTCCAGTGACCACGGTTTAAAGCAGTGCTAAAAAAATATGATACTAATTTTAAATATTTTCTTCAGTTTTAAAGTTATGAATCAGAATATGTTAATGAAAGAGTTTCGTGAACTTTGAATTCAAGCAAAGAGTTTAAAAATTAATTTTGCTGTTTCTTCCTTTTCATCTGTTCATTCAAAGATGGTTTTTAAAAATTAGCTTCACTGGGGGCGCCTGGGTGGCTCAGCATCTAGGACTCTTAATCTCAGCTCAGATCTTGATCTCAGTGTCGAGTGTTCAAGCCTAGTGTGGAGAGCCTACTTTAAAAATGAATAAATAAATAAAATAAAACTAGCTTAATTGCATTTCCACCTTAAGAGCCTACTCTTAGCAGCTTTTGAATTGATGATAACGTAAGCTCCATAGCAAACATTGTCCCTGAATTCATACAGACGTCAGTCTGCCGAGGATTAGACTGATCAGAGAAGTGCCCGGTTGCTGAATGACACTTGCAATGCTCGTGCGTGTTGCACACAAAGACACTTAGCAGTTTTGAACGTGTCGAGAGAGAGATCATATGCTGTGGTTGAAAGATAACTGAACTGCATTATTCCAGCCCCAAGGACATTTTAATTTGAGATGAGTAAGCGACATCTGCTGCTGAAGCCGCTCAAATAGAAACCAGGGAACCAGAAGCAACCTGCCCAGTCTTTACCTTCAGTCCTTTCTCCTTCTTCCAAACTGTACCCTTTCTATCTTCTAATCCTGACCTATTTTGTAAACCTCTCATTCTAATCTTTTTTTTTAAAGATTTTATTTATTTATTTGACAGAGACAGCCAGCGAGAGAGAGAGAGAGAGAGAGAGAGAGAGAGAGAGAGAGAACACAAGCAGGGGGAGTGGGAGAGGAAGAAACAGGTTCCCAGTGGAGGAGTCTGATGTGGGGCTCGATCCTGGAATGCCGGGATCCCACCCTGAGCCAAAGGCAGCCGCTTAACGACTGCACAACCCAGGCGCCCCGTCCTCTCGTTCTAATCTTAATCTTCATTCTTTTAGTGATTGAAACCCTGAATAAATCAGCCTGTCCAACACATACAAGACAAAAGCACTACGTTCTAAATGTTGTGTGGTTGAGGGTGAGTCAATTCCCAATGTATAACACAGTGGGGCCAGCCACTCTCAAAATGTGAATTAATTACTTTGTGCCCTGTCAGTTCTCCCGTTTTCCTACTCGACTGGCGTTGCCTTCCACCCTCTACCCACACTGTCCTCCCTACATCCCACTTGAATATTCTACGCCCATCCTTGTTCATTTCATCCTTCCAAAGCTTTCTTATGTTCATCATGCCCTACCCCAGTGGTTCTCAAAATGAGCACAGGTACTATTGTGGGAATCAGTTCCCAGCTCTTCAGCGTCCATATGGGCTTTTTATTAAAACCTTTCTACCGGAAAAAGAGCCTGTGGTCCAAGTGTCTTTCTGGTTTTATGTTCCCATCTCCCCTTTTACAGGCACCCTTCTCTCACCTAAAAGAATGAAGGCCCACCTCTTCTCTATCAGGACTCAATATAGTTGTGGGCTTAACACTCTCTGAGGCAAGAAAGACAAAATCAATTTGAAATAGGAACGCTGGCATTGAGACTCTAATGATCAGCTAACAAATCCTTTTTACAAGTCAAGTGACTTCTGACTCTTTTGAAAAAAGCTGATAAATCATTAAAAATCATTTTCTCGACAGATCATTCTATAATTTTGTTAGAATATATCTTGGAGAAGCGAGTGATTTTCTTGCAGCAAAACTTTTTCTGTTACCATCTACTTATTCAATGACCAAAATTTCTCAACACATCTATAAAAATAATAGATATGATGAGCATTGGAGCTGAACCCTATCTTTTTCTACCATAAATTATATTCATTTGTGAACGTATGAAATAAGTTCATAAGCACCCCACCTATCCCACTGAGATACAGTTCTAATAGCACCTTATTGTTATATTTAGTAACTATTAATATAATGTAATTTGTAATATAATGATGTTGAGGACCCATTGAGTACTAATAATAATTGCAATAACTCAATTGCAGAAGAGAATCTTTACACTTAGGGTCTTGTGGCCAAAATATTAATTTCAACTTACACACCTGTTTTTGTTTCGAAAATATATTTGAAACTTTAAAGCATAGAAAACACTAGTATAGGGGCACCTGGGTGGCGCAGTCATTAAGCGTCTGCCTTCAGCTCAGGGCGTGATCCCGGCGTTCTAGGATCGAGCCCCACATCAAGCTCCTTTGCTATGAGCCTGCTTCTTCCTCTCCCACTTCCCCTGCTTGTGTTCCCTCTCTCACTGGCTGTCTCTATCTCTGTCAAATAAATAAATAAAATCTTAAAAAAAAAAAAAGAAAAAACTAGTATAAAATTTCTATCAGGGAATAGAATAGAAATGTGATCTCATAAAGTTTGAGGGGGAAAAAAAAGATGATATAAAATTTTCCCTCACATATGCCCATGTCTTTCTTATCACCATGGAATCTGGGCTCAGTTAAGCACATTAAAAATTACATATCAAGTTTATTTCAAATAAAATAAAAGTGGAGATTACATTATTTGCAACTATCTAATCTTAAGTCAAAAGTTTTTAAATATCAACTTAAACAGGTGCAAAGAACTCATAGATTTTGAAAATTCTATTTGGGGATATAGAAGCAAAAAGTCTGAAGACCGCTGGACTGCCCTATTCCAATCTACAACTCTTCCATCCCCAGCGTTACCATCCAGAATGTTCTGCTTTCAGCGATGGTGCAGTGGTCAAGAGCACAGGTTCTGCAGTCAGGAAGACCTAAGCATAATTCCTGGGACGCCCAGGGTGCAAAACTTAAGACGCTCACTCCCAGGGTCAAGTGCGTCGACCTGCACTTACACAAACCCGAGAGTTTGCCTTCCTAAAGTTTGCCCCCTGTGTGCCTCATTGCCTCACCCTAGTCCTTTCCACTTATTACTGAGTAATCACAGTGAATTATTTTGTTTCTCTGAGCCTCAGTATTTCCAATAACAAACTGAAAAACATGCTGCTTTACAGAGGTGCACAGGCAGGTTAAAGCAAAGAATATGCAGAGTACTTGGCAAAGTGATCACCAATCAGATCGCTGCTGCTGTTTTCTGACCCTGAGGAGGGTATCTGATAAACCAACCTGTAATAAGTCAATAGACTTTAGAGATTATCAGTCCCAGAGGTTTGATGTTAAAAGGCCCTTGGAGAGACAGTATTTTCACACACATGCATGCCGTCTAGCATGCGTGCACACACATGGACACACATAAGCAGGTGCACACAGCTGGGGTAGAGGCTTCACCCCCTTCCTCCCGTCTGTCCTCTCCCGCTGCCCTCTTGCCTCTGCTTACACTGATCCGTGCCCTTTCTGTGCTCAGGAATATCCCTATTTTTCAAAACCAATCTGAAAAGTGCAGGGAACTTGCCTTCCCGTTACAATAAGCATAAATATAAGCACTTAGTCCACATAATACTTCAAACAGTACAATACAACCTAGCAGCGTGTTCTCTATAAAGGCATCATTCATGAAAATATTAAAAGGTACAGGAAGGCTGGCACCCCATTAGTGCGATGAGAAACCTAGTGAGGGTTTGGTAAATCTGCTTTTCCTCCCCTGCCTGTCTTAGTCCACTGGGGCTTCTACAGCAAAAATACCACAGATCGGGTGGCTGATACGCAACAGAAATGTATTTCTCACAGTTTGCGAGGCTGGGAAGTCCCAGGACAAGGCACCAGCAGATTTGGTGTCTGGTGAGGACCTGCTTCCTGGTTCATCGATGGCTGTCTTTTTGCTGTCACCTCACACAGTGAAAGGAGACAGGAAAGCAGAAAGCTCTCTGTGGTCTCTTTTTGGGAAATCATTCATCTCGCTCATAAGGGCTCTGCCCTTATGACCCAAACACCTTCCCAAACCTCTACCTCCTAATACCACCACCCTGAGCGTTGGGTTTCAACATACAAATTCTGGGCGACACAAACATTCGGACCAGAGTGCTGCCCCCTGGTCGCGCCTGCCTGCAAGATTTGCTTCCACCCATCAAACATCCCGTTACTGAGGCTGAGTGTGGGTTACACGGGGCACCGTGCGGTCCAGGATACAGATCCGAGCAAACACAAGGCTCACCTTCAGTTAGCTTAAAATTAAGAGGATATAGTTGATTTCTTCTCTTTGCTGCTTAGTTTCTCTAGTCTCACAACACNGTTGATTTCTTCTCTTTGCTACTTAGTTTCTCTAGTCTCACAACAGCAAAACTGGTATTTTTCACACTACTGTCCTGAGTCACACCCAGAGTCACAGAGATGCTAAATGTTCAGCCAACCCCCGCTGTGTAAGAGAATTTTACTCACTCAAATATGCATCATTAACAAATGTTTCGGAGTACCTACTGCATGCAAGGCAACTATGTAGATGGAGAGGATAAAACAGAAGCCAGATAGGAAGAAAAATCCTGCTCTCATGATTATTTATTTATTTATTTATTTATTTATGAGAGAGTTTGGGTGGAGCAGGTGTCTTTCTTGATAAAATTGAAACTCAAACCCTCGGCGCTTAGGCAGCCAGGGAGATCCCAGCCTGTCTCTTAAGCTCTTGGGTCCTAGCTTCTCTCCTGCTATTTCATGCACATGTGCACGTGTCTACCCCCGTTATCTATCTACAGCATTGAAAGGCGAGTGAACTAAAGCCAGCCTGCTGCCTGTTTTTGTAAATAAAGTTTTATTGGAACCCAGCCACACTCATTCATTCATGTGTTGTCTGTGGCTGCTTTTGCTCTAAAATAGCAGAGTTGAGTAGTTGTGACAGAGAACATTTTTTGACAGGCCCGCGAACCCTAAAATATATACTATCTGATCCTTTAGGAGAAAAGACCAATTCCTAGTATAGGGGAGTAAGCCAAGGCTGCACCTTCCTTTAGTCCTCCCTAGCATATCTGAGAAAGGCTCAAACTTTCAAAAAGATTTGACTAAATATTTTCAGAAAACAAAACGGAAATGAATAGAATAAAATAAACATACAAACATTCTGACCCTGGACTTTGGTATCTGACCCTGTCATAGCTGACTTAGCATAGTGTGCTCCTCATTTCCTTAGTCTCTGTAGTCTAACCGAGCCCCAAAGGCCAACCCAGAGCTGCAAACTCATGATTTCCTCTCCTCCCAGCCTGGTTCTGTGTGGACACCGCCATCTTGTGATCCAACATTTGGGAGCTACTTCCTGCACATTTTGAGACCTTGCCGGTCAAAACCCCAACAAACTCCCATTCCACGGTTTTCCTGGGACTATTTTCTCTCCACTTTCCATCAGCATTCACATGCCGCAGGTTTTCTTCTAATGACTGACCCGGTCAATGATCCCAATCCTTCAGAAAACAGTGTTGTCTGGACTAAAAACCAATAGTATAAAAACTCATGATAAATACAATATCCCAATGCAAGGGCCACTTTAACTGATAGACAATGATGGTCAATCGAAGGATGATTTTATCCATTTCTCAACTCCCAACGTAAGAAACCTGATCTCCTAGAGAATATACAAATTACGTGAGGAAATCAAATCCATGGGGGGGGCAATAATCTGAGAACTACATGGGAATAGTCCATAAATAAATGGAAGTATAAATACAGTTGCTGAGAGCATAGAACAAAAACATGGTCGGAGGAATTGGAGGGAGAGGAGAAGAAGGCTTCTTTGAAGGACTGGAACTTGGGCAAATGTGAAAGAACCGACAGGGAAGATCTGTATTACCCACCTCAATTTGCCTCTACGTTATCTCCTCCCTGCTAAATTTTCTCAACAGCAGCGGTCACAGCGGCAGGTGACAGAGGGCCTGGTCACAGCAGCTGAAGCATTAATGCCGTGTTTACTGAAAACAAAAGAGAGAGAGAATTTGAAGAGATCTTAACTCTGTAGAGAAAAGTAGGGCTTTTGGCAATCAGCAATAAAACACATCTTTCTCAAATAATCGCCTTCTCATTCCCATTTTATTAGAAAAGCATCCACCAAAAATGGAGGCATTCTGGAACTCAATAGTAACTCCCAGGGGCTTTCTCTCATCCAGGCAAAACGAATTTTATAACCGTGAGGAAGCTGCTTACAGATACTGATTTCCACAGAAGGTGCAGAATGTCCTCAGCCCTGCACGTTCCTCCGCCGTTAACTGTGTCCTCACTCAGTGAGTTCCTTCAGCACCGGCTCATGAAATAAAGACCATTTTCCTTGTAATTTAAATGGATCTAGACTTTGATGTAAAGCAACAATAAATAGACTTATGAATAAAGATAAGATTAAGTTTAGTCATTTGCCTTTGGATTTTTATCTTCCATTCTATCTAGTATTTTGAAGGCAAAAGAGATGAGGTCAAAAATGTATTATAACTAGTTTTCGGTTGACTTCAAAGGAACAAGAACCTGTTTCTATGGGATTGTTGGGTCCCTGTTCAGCATCATTTCGTTCTAATGGACGCTGCCTTCTGTTTTACAATTTACATTTAAATTCCAAATATTTTTCTTTGATGCATTTCCAAAGGAAGATTCAGACGAGTTCTCTTTTTCTAAGAGTAATATTAAAAATCTCCTTCTATGTCACTCCTTGAGGTGCCTCAAGAAAATTTTTAAAAAGTCATCACCTTTATTCCAGCCGTGGAGGTTTATTGAGGAGAGGGAGGTTGGAACAAGATGAAGGGGATGTTTTCATCAGAGGAGAATTGTTCCAGGATGAAAAAGCTCTCAGGAATATATAACATGTTACAGAAAAATTGAGGAGGAAAAAGCGAAGGGTAGGAGGAATCTGATCCTGTGGGTGTCAGACCCCCCCAGAGAGACTGCTCACGCGTGACATGTTTCAGATCATTTGACACGGTCATGCAAGCAACAGAAAGTTATATGGTTTTTAGTCTTCAGGTAGCAGGGAAATGACAACGTGGGTGGATAAGGGGGGAAAAATGAACTTCTCATTTTTTATTTAAATTACTTTTGAGCTAGTTCTAGACTGCCGAGGCGTGGATAAGCCACCCAGTTCACACACACTCACCCCTCCCCACTTCTCCTCAGCTACACTGAAGTTTTCCACAGACTTGCGGGAGCCACTCAGCACTCACTCCGACTGAGGAGTGGGTCCGGGTGGCCCACGTGCTCTAGGCCCCGGGAACGCAGATGAAAGAACACATTTCCTGCCTCTGACGAAAAACTCAGACACGTAGATAGGCAATCACACCACAGAGCAGAAGGTCTCCAGATGCTATGAGCCAGGCACCCATCCCACCTGGGGATGGGGTGTGGAGGGTGAGGGAGACCTCCCCAGAAGAGGGGACAGCAGAATGTGTTTGGAAAGACGGATGGGAGCCGTGCAGGAAAGGGGAAGGACGCTTCTGGCAATCCCAGCTGTCCCATCTCAGGACAGAAGACACAGATCGGAAAAGGTAAGTTTGGAAATGAAAGCAGGGCCAATCACAAAAGGTGTTGGAGGCTATACTGAGAGTTTGAATTTCATTCTGAAATAGATGGGAAGCGAATACTAGCATTGTTATGAAGGGAATAATCGGATTTGCACTCGTGGCATGAGGGTTGTGCATAGACTGCCACCTTCTCTCTAAATGAATAAATCAGGAAAACCAGCTAGGATAAAAGGTACAGCTAGAGCAGTGAGTGTGAGAACAGAGAAACATGCATGACTCCAAAGTATTTCTAAGAAAAGAGGGTACCAAACACTTTGATGGACCGGATGCCAGAAGCGAGTGAGGGCTATGGCGGCAGCAGAGATGCTGGTACAACTCGGGGCTCAAGAATGGGGGGCTCCTAGAGGACGAGGAGAAAGAGGAGGGAGCCACAGTGGCTGGCGTAGGCGAAATGAGGTAAGTTGAATCACTGGAAACATCCCATGGGCAACTGATCGAGAGTCAGAGCTCAAGAGACAGGACAAGGTACAAAGACACATTCGGCTGCTGTGCAGCAGGTCGGACAAGTCTGGCCGAGGTGAGATGGTTGAGGAGAGATAGGGGCCCCAGAGAACACGTTCAGGTGAGGGGCCCGGAGGAGGAGACTGACAAGAATGGGCAGGTGGGCAGGTGGGCGGAAGGGGAACCAGGAGAGCCATAAAAAAGCCAAGGGGAGGGGTGTGTTTTAGAGAGAGAGTGACCAATAGGAACGAAAGGAGGGACTTGGCTTTTGTAAGCCTGCCATCTCTGAGGATCCTGGCAGAGCAGTCTCAGCGGAATGGTCTGGGTAGAACCCAGATCTCAACGACTGAACACTCAGTGGGGGAAGGGAAAGCAGAAGCTGCGGGGCAGACTTGACATCAAACCCACGTAGGAAGGAGGGACAGAAAATAGAGAGTTCAAAGGAGGAGTGCGTGCATGTGAGAGAGAGAGAGACAGAGACTTGAACTTGGCTTCAAGAACGTGCCTTCTCCTACCTCCTGCCTGATCAGGACTCTGGGAGTAAACTAATCCTGTTCTCGGGTTTTAAATAAAAAGAATGGGGTGTGCAGTATAGGAGTTTATGGAATGCTTACTACACGACAGAAATTTTATGTGTTTGTTCTTTTATCACCCCAGAAGTTCTACAACACGGACACTAGCATATTTTCTCCCTTAGAACAACTGAGGAAACAGAGTCAAAAATGTTCACTACTTTGCCCATGGCCCACAGTACGTAAACAGTAGAGCTGGAAGTTGGTTCTAGGTCTATCCGACCCGAAGCACCGAGGCTCTGGGAGTAAGAGAGTCCGCAATTCTCCAGTAATTTCACTTCTGGAGCCTGTTTCCTTCTCGGGGAAATGAAGGCTTTGGTCTGGGAGGTCACGGGCACGGCTTGCTTATTTTCTCTGGAGCGCCACGCAGCCAGGATGCAATGGTTCCACTGAGGAAGCAAACCACTTGGTAAATAAGCCATGTGACAATCCTTCTATTTATCCTCCTGCCACTTTCACTCTCATCTACACACCTGAGCACACAATTCTATTATTTTCAAACTCTAATTTAGGTATAGGAGAAATTGAGTTAGTTTTAGCACCTTTAGCGGCTGGCTCGGCGTGCCCAAGGCCCATAACACAAACAGCTTCCCGGGGTAGTTTCAGAAGCACTAGTCTGGTAAGGAGATTTTTCTTCATTCTCTTTATACCAGCTTTCTTCATATATGTTTTCTTTTAACCTTACTGATATGCAACATACATTCACAGTAGTGCATACGCCCTAAATATTTAGCTTGATGCATTTCGTAAGATGAAGCCGTCCACAAAACCGGCACCCCAATGGGTGACTGCTTTTGAAAAATTATTTGTTCTTTGTTTCCACAGTTATAAAGCTTACTTGGAAATTCAACTCTCTACCTCACAGTGAATATAGAAAGGCTAGCTAATTATAGCTTTAACTGTAAAACACTTTGACAAACTTGAAGTAAAGAGCTGCTGAAAATGATTATAATGTCACATGGTTTCTACTTAAATTATTTCACCCGAGAGAATGTCGAACTGTCCTCATTAACAGATCACGAAAGAGATGTGTTTGAAATTCAATTTAATGGAGACTTGTGAATTTTAAAACTGTTGGTGGCTTGTAACCTGAAATATTCCTGTTTAAGTTCTCTGAATCAGCCTCATTCCTTTCCCATAACTTTTTCTGCATTCCTTTTTCTGTAATAATGGGAAATCTTGTGTTTGAAAGTAATAGTGGTCCCCCAAACCTCCATGTGTTACACGTTGGTCATATGGTTGGCTGCCACTGGCCCTTGGCCTCAGTTCTTGGTTTTCGGACGTCCTTCATGATGTTTTGTACAAAGCCACATTCAGATTCTAACTTTCTCCAGCCACAGACCCCCTTTCAGAGTCTGATCTTATTCTAGGTTATTTCTAATCTGGAGGAGCATGGTTTGAAACAGCTCAGGTGATCTCATCTTAGGGTAGGAATGAGCGGGAAAGCAACTGGCCTATTTTGAGGACTATGAGTTTACCTCCTCAACGACCGGGGAAGGGAGGCCACTCTATGTGACTAGGACTAGGTGAAATCTAGAGACTCTGAGTGAACAGTGAGAAGAAATGTTGACAAAACCGTGCAAGATTTGGTCCGACAAATTCTACAGCACATCAGCCATTACAGTTATTCCACAACAATATGAAACAATAATGTTTCTTGAGGCATGAGGAAAGGGGTCTTATTTCTATTATTTATATTGACTTGCACTTTGTAGCCAATCATTCCAGCATGACCGAGAATTGCTGCAATGATTTGTTCTCTTTCCAAGAGTTATTTTAATAAATCTCGTCATTATATGTAATCTCTGGGAAATTAGTTTTTCTTCTACTTGCTACCTGCCTGAAAGATCTGGCTCAGAATCTAGATTTGTACTATCTGTAGACAGATAGTTCTCATTCCCAAATTATATGCCTCCAATCTTTTGAGCTTAGAGACTTACTGAGGGAGTGAAATTAGCCCAGCTTTGGTAGTTACTAACTTTATCCTGCCTTAGAGCAAACATCTGTAGTTAGCAAATTAAGGGTCTGTACTGTTTTGTTTTGCTTTTGATACTGGCTTATGTACCATTTTGGATTGTTAGTTCCCTTGCCATGTACATATGTCTTACCTTCCCAAGGAGGATGTTAGCTCCTTAAGAGCAGGAACTAAGTCTTACACTTCTTTATATGTCCCAAGTGTCTTAATACAACATACTGCAGAAGAAATATTTATTAATTAGGAGTTTGGTCCAAGAAAAGGGAAAAGCCTACTAGCCCATATTAACATTTTTTTGAATTTAGGAATATACTACCTAATTTTGATCTTTCATAGTAGTTTTGTAAATACAAAGGGCCTTTTTTTATCTTGTATATCCCTTAACAAATCACCTATTTTTACTACTCTTGTATTTTAACCTTCATTTTAGTTTTGTGATTAACTCACCACCTTTACAACAGTAGATTATTCTGAATTTTCCTATGTATTTACCTAAATTCAAATAGCCTTTTGTGAATGTAAACCACTGCTGCAGACAATGAATGAATCAACCATTCAATAAGGTTGAATATCTCAGAGAGATCAACACCTTTCTCTTAATAATCCTACTAATAGCTTCAGATGAGAACCAGTCATCATCCATCTTAGAAAAGGTAAGACTTCTCCCCTTTGGGCAGCTAACAAAACCATCACAAACAAACTAAATGCTTCTCTACAAAATATTTTAGATTATATCCGTATTCTCAGCTTTACCAATTTATAAAGTCTCCGAAAGACATCATTTTATGTATCTGACAATGAAAATCATTCTCTCAGCAAAGTGCAACACCCCTCCCAAGCAAACCCATAAGTATGACATGAATAGAAGGAATAAGAAATGTACTTCGAGATGCATGCAAATGAACAATGCAGGGATTTCACTGACCTTCTCAGAGAAGAAAGTCTTTCTAAATCTTGAATAGTGGTATTACTAAGCATTTCAGATGCAAAATATGGATGTATCTGTTTTGCTAATTAAGCTGTCTGTTCAACACAAGTATTGGTATCTCATTTAAATAATTATCTAGTAGGGTATACTGCAATTCCATGTTGTATATTCAGAGTGCTCTATCAGGAGAAATTCTAGCCTGCTTAGGAATGTTTGTTAATTAAAAGATTTGGAGGTTTAAGTGGAGTACCTTCAGCTTTGGGAAAATCCTCAAAATTAAACCAATAATAATTACAGCTGCTATTGTTCACCCAGAACTAACAGCACGCTTTGGCAGGCAACTGAATGCGTCCTCAGCCACATAGATGCAGCTCCATCAAACAGGCCACTTTTAGAAAGCCACCTTTTTATCCTTCCATAGCTGGATTATCCCTACTTGTCCAGCTTGGCTAGTCTCCCCAAAGATCTTTTTTCCATTACTGAACCTAAAAACAAAAGAAACTTTTTTGCCCCTCAATGTCCAGCTTACATAACAATGACTTTCCCAGGTTTGAGGACAACATAACTTGTAAGTAATAGAAAAATGGCTAACTTCATAAAAAGAGAAGAATTAAGTAGATGTCTGTGGTATAATTTGGCTTTGATATTTTGACAACAATACAATAGCAGGACGTTCAGGAAGGATTTTCAGTGCATTACCGGTTTTCAAGGCCTGCCATTAAAGGGTTTGTGAATTTCTTCATTACAGGTGTTTCTTTGATTTTCATGATAAATGTGTTGTTGAAATTTAGTTTGGTTTAAACAAATAATTTCGGGTCCTGGGTGGCTCAGTCAGTTAAGCATCTGCCTTCGGATCAGGTCATGATTCCAAAGCCCACATTGGGCTCCTTGCTCAGTAGAGAGCCTGCTTCTCCCTCTCCCTCTGCAGCTCCCCCTGCTTGTTCTCCCTCTCCTTCTCGCTGTCTCTCTGATAAATAAAGTCTTTTCACTGCAGCAGAAGGGATTCATGCATTGAGCAAGCACTTACTAAATGCCCACTAGATACTAGAAATTATGGTCCCTAGAAATACGAAGATGGACAAACCCAAGCCCTGCTCTGTGGTGGCTCAGTCTAGTGGGGACACAAACACAGATAAAAATACAACGTAGGGTGACAGTCCCATAACAGGCGTTGAAGTAGACCCTTCCAGGAGAGGCATGAGGCAATTGGACAGGCTTTTCAGATACGGTAACTTTCTACCTAAAGAAACTGTGTTCAGAACACTCCTATAAAGCAAATCATTTATTTATTTTGGTAGTCACATTTTCATGTATTAAGCTTTAAAAAATTAACAGGGGTGTACTCATTATTCTTGAAACAAACAAAACAACCTTATTCTGGAGCTCTTTGGTCATCCCAATTTCAAAGAGGAAACTGAGGCCAACTCTCCCTCTGCTCCCCCCATCTTGTGCTCTGTCTCTCAAAGAAATAAATAAAATCTTAAAAAAAAAAAAATAAGAATCCTCCTGCACCCAGAACTTCTACTGGATTCTTAAATAACGTCCTTAGCCATATGCACCTTTTCCCCTTGCATTTGAGTTAGTGACTACATATTTTTCTGTTTATCATGTTTTCTCTTTATTTATGCTTTAATCAGAGGTTCTCTTTGGTGAGACTTAGATTGTGTTAGCTCCGGATACATGCCGCACAGCACTGATGTCCCTACTGCGGATGCATCTTAGACGTCTTTGGGGTCGCTGGTTCACTCCCAACCCAACAAAGTCTTCTGTGGTCCTTAAAAAAAGGGTTCCTTCTTAACAGTAAGAAAACAACCTCATTAAAAAATGGACCAAGACCTTGGAAGACACCAAAGAAGATATGCAGATGGAAAATAAGCATATGAAAAGATATTCCACATCATATGTCATCAGGGAAATGCAAACTAAAGTGAGATACCACTACACACCTATTAGAATGGCCAAAACCCGGGACACTGACAACACCAAATGCTGGCAAGGATGTGGAGGGCAGAAACACTCAAACATTGCCAGTGGAAATCCAAAAGGCTACAGCCCCTTTGGAAGGTAATTCAGCAGTTTCTTATAAAAATAAACATACTCTTTCTACACAGATCAGCAATTGCACTGCTTAGTATTTACCCAAAGAGGTTGAAAGTTTGTGCCCACATGAAAACCTACACAAAGATGTTTGTAACTGCTTTATTCATATTACCAAAATTTAGAAACCACCAAGAAGTGGCTTCAGTAGAGGATGGATAAACTGGTACATCCAGACAATGGAATATTATTCAGCACTAAAAAGAAATGAGCTATGGAACCATTAAAAGGCCTGGAAACTTAAACGTATTTTACTAAGTGAAAGAAGCCAATCTGCAGGGATGAGAGACTGTATGATTCCAATTATATGATATTCTGGAAAAGGTAAAACTATGGAGACAATAAAAAGATCAGTGGTTGCCAGAGTTTGGGGGTTGGGAGGGAGAGGGATGGATAGTGAGAGCACAGAGGATTTTTAGGGCCATGAAAATACTCTGTACGATACCATAATGATGGAAGCCTGTCATTATACATTTGTACAAACTCACAGAATGTAGAACGACTAAGAGTGAACCCCAATGTAAACTATGGACTTTGGGTGATGATGATGTGTCAGTGTATGATCGATTGTAACATCTGTACGACTGTGGGGGGTGTTGATAATGGGGAAGGCTGTGCATGGGTGGGTGCAGGGGGTACTTAAGAAATCTCTGTAACTTCCTCTCAGTTTCACTGTGAATCTCAAATTGCTCTAAAAAACAGTCTAAAAGACGTTGTCTGCTCATTCATCCTCTTCTATGGCTCCTTCTTCCCTGAGTCACTCGGTTCCCTTTCTTGCTGTCTCTTTTCCTTAGTGTTAACCTTGTCTGTTGCCTAGCTTCACTAGGATATCTCAGTGCACACTGAGTAGCTGCTAACTGTTCTGTTAAGGCCCACATTTCTCCAAACTCAGTGTGACTAGTATCCCAGGGTGTCTTCTATTATAAGACCCCATCAGGGAAACGGCTGGCCTCCAGTGGGCTCCTTCTAGTCATCTGCTATTTATTAGTTATATTGATCACCACACCCAGAGGGATGACAGAAATCCTGGCACAGATATTAACTCCACAATACAGAACAAATTTGTTCATCTGCCAAGAGCTCTTTCAAATGCTGTTCAAAAGATTAAAGAAAGGGCAGGACAACTTCACCCTCCATTTTTTGTCTGACCTATTTCTACTTTCCCTGTCTGAATTGTTAACAATGTTCTATATTATTTTCCAAGGCAAGCATCCTAGAAAAAAAAAAAAAAAAAAAAAAAAAAAAAAACAGAAGAAAGTTTCTTTATGAACATTTTTATCGGATTGAGCAGAGCAAGTCTCCTAAAGCCTGACTGCATGGAGCCTGGGGGCACCAAGAGTGCTGGGCAAGAGCTCTTGTCCTAGGTGAGTAGACTTCCAAACAGCCTGCACCCAGCCTCTCTGCATTTTATTCCTTATCTGGCAGATTCAATTTGCAGCATTTTATTTTCCAAGAATGACACTATAGGGAAATGAGGCTTACCTATCAGGCCATCTTAAAAGGAGCTTATAATCCACTGTAGTTTCCAATTGAATGAGAAAACTGAAGTTATACTTTGATTTCATGAATTTGATTTCTTCAAAAAGTATTTACTGAGTGCTAGTCCATGTTGCAGGCACCATGTTGGGCAGAAGGAAGGAGGAGGACAGATAAGGCAGCTGAATGCCTGCCTTTGTGCGGTGAGCTATCTGGTCTACCGTCTCCCTTTTGGCAATCATCTCTCCATATGGTTTATGGAATTGAAGGGGATGGTACTTGCCTACAAAGTCATTCACCAAATGAAAGAGGTAGTGCCATCCTATGATTACAGGAGCACTCTGGAAGGCTTAGGTAATATTAGGCAAAGTGAATTTCCCTTTATACCATTGCAATGACAGTAATTGCCTATGGAAATGGCCACTCACCAAGTCGGTAATATCATTTATAAAATATATTGCAGATTTTGGAAGACAGCCTCTAGGTGAATTGCAAAATATAAAACTTTTCCCTATTTGCCTACCCAATTCATTTGAAAATTGAACACTATTCCTTAAAGAAAAATAGAGAACTAGAAATATGAATTGGGTTGCTTATTATGGGCTGTTTA
The DNA here is from genome assembly GCF_002007445.2 of Ailuropoda melanoleuca. Taxonomy (NCBI): domain Eukaryota; kingdom Metazoa; phylum Chordata; class Mammalia; order Carnivora; family Ursidae; genus Ailuropoda; species Ailuropoda melanoleuca. The sequence goes on along the minus strand of NC_048227.1, from coordinate 82,951,574 downwards.
AGGGTAACCAGACCCAGAAATTATTGATGAGAGAGAATGGTAGCCCTCCAGAGAATTGGGCAATCAGTATGAAAGCACTCTACAGATAACCGGGACTTTTGACTTGCACTATTAACACCCACTAATCCAAGACAGGGGTGCTGTACAGCAGAGATTTATAACTGGTGGTGTTTTATTATATCACACAATAGATTAGCACTCTGGACTCATCATAATTACATGGAAAGCCAGCCTCAAGACCAACAGTACCTCTTATTCATTAAGTGATCTTTGATTCAAGAAAACACACACACACATTCTGTATATGAAGCCAAATAGCCAAACAAAAAAGAAAAGAAAAGGCCCACTGTCCAGATAACTCTAAATTAGGTGCTCCGCATCAAGACACAAAAACATCAAGATGATTGGGTTTTTTAATTTTCCAACTGGGCACCTTGGCATCAAATGATTAAAATCAAGCTTCCTCTCTTCTATCACACCAAAAAGAAGGTTGATCCAGAGGCAAGAATGGAAACACATTTGGAATTACATCATGCGGCAGGACAAAATCAACCGCATGCCCTTTGCTAGTAAGTAATCTTTCTGTTGCATCAAGTTTATTTCATGAACTGTTTTCAGAACATGTCACTGAGGTTAATCCATTGTTACATTTTGCAAGGCTCAACGATCTACTGAATTCGTTTACAATATAAAGGATTTGATGAAAATGATGGCTTCTTTCCTTTTGCTTTCACGTTCTAAAAGCTTTTCTCTAGCGAAATGAAAGAAACAAATGACAAATAGGCATTACTCAGATAGCCAGGGAAAAATTGTTTTTGCCCTTTTGAACATAGCTGATATTATAAATTGACTGTTGGCATAAACCACAAACAAATTCTTATTTGAGTTCTACTATGGAATATTATCCTCACAGAAACGCTCTCAGCTCTTAATGAAATCAATGAAAAAAATTGAATAGTGTAGTTTACTCTTATACACAGTACTGTGCCTTTAGCAGTTCCGTAAATTAAGAGTGAAGTCCCACAGCAGGCACAGGACGTATGGAATCCTGGGGCATCACGGGTTATAAGCTGAGTGTCGGTCAGGAAGGAGGTGTAGGGCTCTGGTGGCAGAAAGCCTCACTCACAGGACTACTCGGGGCCCTTGTTCTCTTCTGCATGTGCCCTGACACCCCCGAGTTTTGTCATAGCTGGGTTAGGGTCACATCCACAGTGGAGTTGTGAGGCTGGAAAGAGAGGAAGGAAAGGACAAGCAGGTTTCTTTTTATTTTTTTAAAACAGCTTTTTTGAGATATAATTCACATTCCACACAATTCACCCATTTAGTACACATTTCAATGGATTTTGGTATCATTCATTATTCATTATTAATGCTTAAAATCACAATAAAATATATCGCTATGAACTGAAAGTGTCCTCCCAAAATTTATATGTTGAGATCTTAATCCCTGATGTGCTAATGTTTGGAGGTGGGACTTTTGGGAGGTGATTGGATTTGGATGATGTCATGGGTGGAGGACCCAGGTGGGATCAGTGCCCATATACGGTGATGAAGAGCCCAGAACTCTCTCTCTCTCTCTTTCTCTCTCTCGGCCTTGTAAGGGCACAGTGAGAAAGTGACTTCTACAAGCCAGCAAGTGGGTTCTCATCATGCTGGCACCTTGATCTGGGACCTGCTGCCTCCAGCACTGAGAAATAGATGTTTGCTGTTTAAGCCACTGCTATGGTATTTTGTTACAGCAGCCTGAGCAGACTAAGACATGTATATGTCTTAACATAAACTTTGTCATTTTAACAATTTTTAAGGAAAGTCCAGTGGCGCTAACAGCATTCACAATTTTGTGCAACCATCACCTATTCCAAAACTTTTTCATCAACAAGCAAGTTTCTTGTAACCAAGTGATATGAGCATTGTCCGCATCCCTTCCCTTCACTTTCCATGGGCTGCAGCTGACTGCGGAGAGATAGGAGTGTAGTTCAAGGTCAGCAGCAGGTGCCCAGCTCAAGCACAGGACACTCCAGTACTGAGAAGAAGAAGAGAGAAGGAATGCCTGGGGAAAACTGCAGTTCCCACCAACGGTATTTGTCTGAAACTCTGTCTTAGTCTGCTTGGGCTGTCATCATGAAATATCACAGATTGGATAGCTTAAAACAACAGAAAGTGGCGCCTGGGTGGCACAGCGGTTAAGCGTCTGCCTTCGGCTCAGGGCGTGATCCCCGTTATGGGATCGAGCCCCACATCAGGCTCCTCTGCTATGAGCCTGCTTCTTCCTCTCCCACTCCCCCTGCTTGTGTTCCCTCTCTCTCTGGTTGTCTCTCTCTCTGTCGAATAAATAAATAAAATCTTAAAAAAAAAACAGAAAATTTTCACAGTTCTGGAGGCTGGAAGTGCAAGATCAAGGTCAATGTCTGGCATGTGCTCGATTTCTGGTTTGCAAATGGCCATCACCCCTTTTGTATCCTCCCATGGCAGAGAGCAGAAAGAGGAGGCTAGCTCACCTGTCTCTTCTTATAAACGCACTAATCCCACTTATGAGGGCCTCACCCTCATGACCTAATTATTTCCCAAAGGCTCCAATCTCCAAATAACATCACATTGGGGGTTAGGATTTCATGTGAATAGGGGCAGGGGGGAGCCACACACATTCAGTCCTTAACAAGTGCTCTGTTCTCTACAGAGTTCATAGCAACATGCCCACTCATGAGCCACCTGAGAGTATGTCAATCTCCCTGCACCCTCATGACAACCGCATTTTCATTGCTGTTTAATTTGTTTTTCTCCTATTTAAATGAAGTTCAAGATCTTCTAGTGCCTGTAAGAGCCATTTGATCTCCTTTGCTAAAAACTTTATTTTCATATCTTTTGGCCATTTGTATAGGGTTTCTGTTTCATTTTTTAAATTTTGGTGACTATGGGAAGCATTCCCAGTTTAGTCTATCAGATAAACTTCAGAAGGTAATCTTTAGGGTTTGTATTGCCCTTTCAAGGAATGTTCAATGAGTCCTTATTACCAAACTAGCCCTTTGGGATGTAATTCTTCATGTATATAAAACCACTAACTACATTTATTTTACAGAAATATTAAAAAGAGGAAATAGACTGTTGAGAAATTGATGCATAATATATCCTCAACACTTATTTGTTGGGTTAATGCATAGATAGTGGATAGATGGATGGATGAAAACTAGTGTTGCAATAGGAATAAAAAAGTTTTATTTTTTAAGTATGTTTTCTTTTTGAAGTAAAATTAATTATCAAATTGATATCACAACACTTGGGAAGCTTTTGATCGAAAGAAAAAGAATGTCCAACTAAAAGTGACTTTAGAATAGGAATTTTTTTCTCTCCTATAACAAGAAGTGTGGACATAGGCAGTTCCTGTATTGTTAAATAAGCAGTAAAATGAAGGCATCAGAGAACAGGCTCTTTCCTCACTCTTTTTTTTTCTAAGATTTATTTATTTATTTGAATGAGAGAGAGAGAATGTGGAGGGGGTGGGAACAGAAGGAGAGAATCTTCAAGCAGATTCCCCACTGAGCGTGGAGCCCACCACAGGACTCGATCCCAGGACCCTAAGATCGTGACCTGAGGACCTGAGCAGAAATCAAGAGTCGGGTGCTTAACTGACCTAGCCACCCAGGTGCCCTTCTTTCCCTCATCTTCTTGGTTCCTCAGCATATTGCCCTTCATCGTCCTCAAGATTCTGTCCACTCTGGTTGCAAAAAGACTGCCTTTCAGACATCACATCCTCACCAACAGCATGAAAGGCAGGATGAAGGGAGTTTCATCGTACGGAGAACTTGCCCAGAACCCTTCCCTAGCACACTTACTTATTCATCTCATTCGCTGGCTGGGTCACAGGCCCACCCCTGAACCGGTGATTGGCAAAGAGATGTGAGTCTGACATGACGGCTTCAGAAAAATGATGATTAATCTGCTGGGGGCTGGCCCACCTTCCCTGAGCACCCTGCTGCCTTTATCTGAACAAATTTAGAGTTCTCTGTGTAAGGAAGAATGGGGGAAGGCAAGCAACCAACTTTGCATTAGTTATAAAATTTTCCAGAATAACTTTCTCCCTTTCCCTCTCTTCCTGGCTTGCAACAGGAGAGGACGTTCTAATAACTCTGGCTTTTCTACATTCTAGGAAGTGGGGAAGAATCCTATTGGAGAATGATTGCTTTTTTATTTTATAGAACAGTGTGATAGTCCTTCCAGTTACTTCTTGAGAAACGAGGAACTGGAGGACTTCAGTCTTTTCCTCTGGGAAAAGGGACTGTTCTGAGTAGGGAAGGGCCCTGCCACAGGGCAGCAGGCAGTGCCCCAGAAGAGAGAGGGACGCTCAGAGACTCCAAGAGCAGGGACCTCTGACGGTGACTTTTAAATGTTCCTTTTCACACTGAAATGCCCTTATGATAGGTTGCTTCAAGCATTCAGGAAATCTTGTCAACGGCATCTCAATGTCAACTTCATGTTAGCCAAACCTTGTGTAAAAACAAGAGTTTGGGAGCCGGTGAGGAAAAGCAGTCTGAAGAAACACTCTCAGGCTAGCAAGAAACATCCATCCAGAACAGGCAAATCCACAGAGGCTGGAAGGAGGTTCGTGACTGCCAGGGGCTGGGGGGACAGGGGAGGAATGGCTAGTGACTTCTCCTGGGTACAGGACTTCTTTTTGGAATGATGAAAATGCTCTAATGGTGACGGTTGTACAATTCTAGAAACATACTAAAGACTATTGTGCACTTAAAATGAGCAAATTTTATTGAAATATAATTTCAATAAAGTTGTTTGCTTGGATTCTTTTTAAGCGATCCGCACAGCAGCTGGGAGCAGGAAGTAATCAGCTGCACTGAGCATGTTCGATGACTCCTCAGAAACACTAGTGAAGGTCTGTACTTCCCACGGTTATATGTAAGGTGAGGAATCAGTGATTTTATTTGAATACTAAGAGAGAGATTGATCCAAAAGGCCGGGTAACCTGGAGAGTCTTTGTTATAATAGCACTGGAGCCCCATGGGTCCCTTAGTGCTCACAAACAGAAAATAATTTATACAGAAACACACATATAGGTTGTTCTCAAAATAAAGTTGTATCTTTTTCCTTTTGGAGGACAAGCAGGAAAGAATTAGGCATAGAGTCAGGATCCCCACTGGGCTGCAGGATCAACAAACACCGTAGCGGCTTACTGCTGCTCCCAGCATGTCCAGCCTCGTGATGTCAGACTGAACGCCTCTCTCTGGGAGGAGTATGGCATGAAACTCATGGGCCCTGGAGCCAGACTGCCCGGGTTCACATGCAAACCCAGCTCTGCAATTAGGGTAAGTTACTCAGCATTTTCATGCCTCAGTTCACCCCTTTGTATGATTGGGATAATATTAATGTCAACCTCTAGAGATGTTGTGCAAATCAAATGAGTTGGTACTCGTAAACACTTAGAACCTCCCCTGGCAAATAGTATGAGCTGTAACAAAGGCATCAAGCAGTACTATGTATAACGGTGTGCAATACACGAATTCTTCCACTCTCCAGTGAATTTGTGAAGCGTAACTATGGGAATCAACTGGATTGTAAACTGAAGAGAAAGACGGTGGATCTAAGCATGGGTGGTTTAGGACCGTGGAGGATATGTGCATGCCAGAGGGTCCTTTGCAAGAGATCTGGAAGGCATATCTAATCCTTGGTGGAGTGCAGGGCATCGCGGATTGTGTGGTGGAAAATCAAAATCAAAAACAAAACCAACAGGGGCGCCTGGGTGGTTCAGTCATTAAGCATCGGCCTTTGGCTTAGGGCATGATCCCAGAGTTCTGGGATCGAGCCCCACATCAGGCTCCTCCGCTGGAAGCCTGCTCCTCCCTCTCCCACTCCCCCTGCTTGTGTTTCCTCTCTCACTGGCTGTCTTTCTCTGTCAAATAAATAAATAAAATCTTAAAAAAAAAAAAAAACAAAAAAACACCTCGTTCGGTCCTTTCCCTGTTGGCTGAGAACCTTTAATTTAGTTTGTGTCACTTAGGACTCTTTGGGTTGCAAGTGGCAAAAATCCCAACTTGAAATGACATAAGCAAATAACGACAACAACAAAAGGTGGTGTTGCATGGAACTGACAATCTGAAGGACAGTGCTAACCTCAGTGAAAGCTTAATTTTGGGGCCACATGGAGTCAGCAAAACTGTTCCTCTCTTTCTACCTCTCTGGTCCACTTGGACTCTCTGTATTGTTTCCTTTCTATTATCTTTTCCTCATGGTGAGTTGGCGACAGCACATCTCTCCCACCCCACCCAATCCTCCTAGGTTCAAGTCCAGTAAGAAAAAAAACATACAACTTCAGTCCCACCAAGACTATCCTTGTACATCATCAGCCCTGACCAGGTCCCATTCCCATCCTGAACCACTTGCGCTTCCAAGTGGAGGAAATGCTTTGACTGGGTTGGCTGGAGTCACACACACTGAGGGTAGAAGGGTGGGGTCAACACTCTCTGAATTACACGAACCCGAAGTGGGGAGGGGACGGCTCCCCAAGGAGATTTTGGGGTTTGTTTTACTAGCTGTGCATCCTCCTCTTCTGTGTTCTATTCTGTTCTGCTCACTGGCTTTCTTCCAAACCCTGCTATTTTCTCTCGGGAACAGGACAGAACAGATTCGGAGAGGAATATACCCAGAATCAGAAGTACTTGTTACGTGTGTGAAGGGTGGTGAGGGGCGTGGCCAGGGAAGAGGTATCATTTCAGCAGATGCCGTGGGATCTGGAGACGGAGGCAGCAGGTGAGCCAGGTCAGCAATTGTCCCTTGGAGATTAACATGAAGGTTATGGGTTTCATAGTAGGTAGTTGGAACGTGGTAAAATAAGGCCCAGAAGTAGAAGAAATTTCTGTTATGCAGGAGTGAAGCACCCCAAGGTGGTGAAGGGGGGATTGAAACTAATCACAGTTGCCATGACACAGCAATCTGAATGTGCATTGACTCTTGCTCTCGGATGTTTTTGTTTTCTTTTGGAAGCTGCCTTGGAATGTCTAGCTTCCCTTCACAACTTCTGTCTTTTTACAGAAATGGAGCAGACTTTTCAAAAGTCTTTAGGCAGGACTTCTGGTTCCAGCTCTAACACGTGAGGAGTTTGGAAGTTGCAGCTCTCATTTCTACAACAAGAAAAAGATCAACCAAAGGAAAATAAATGACTTTTCTAGGACCCACGGGAGAGCTGAGGTTGCAGGGTGAGCTGCCAGCCCCAGATCTGGACAGACAGGTGATTCCAGGAAGTTACAACAGACTTTACCTAGAGCAGGAGCCATGGAACTGTAAATTGGTAAAAACACTTAAACAGTAAATATTATGAATTCCCACAGGCTGAATATGAACTATCATGACAGTGAGAAATTCCTGGGGGCCAAGTGGGAGGGGGACATCCACATTTCATGGGTTTGACTTCCAGGAACCCTGGGCACTCTGGCAGAGGGAGGAAAAGAGTAATCATTGTGAAATATGCCCAGAGAGTTCTCATAATAAAGGCCTACTCTCCAGAGGCAAACACTTACCAGAGCCTTATCCCATCCCAGGGAAAGGTTTTCTCCTTTCTCCCCCTGTAGGCCCCTCTGGCCTTCCTGTCTCATCTAAGGGGGAAAAAAAAAAGAAAAGACTAAGAAATACTTGTGACGGTCACAACCCAGGGACATAGGCCACTAAGAGACTGAGATGTAATAAGATTGTAGAACACTTTCCCTCCCCTACCATTTACCAATACGGGGGGGTCACAGCTGAGAGCCCTGAGGAGCATAACCTTTATCTAAGGAGAAAGCCCAAAGACAACAAGGAGATCAAAGCAAGGCCACCAGAAGAATTTGGTCTCTGACACCCACAGTTTCAGCCAGCATTAAACAGAGCAGCTTGTAGCCATATGAACGTGAAATCTCACACTAGACGCTGATTTACCTCAGGTCCTGTTATCCCATACATCCTCCAGCTTTCAAAAAATAATTAGAAGGCATGTTAAACAGCCAAGGACAAAACATGTCTCACTAGACAAAGCAAGCATCAGAACCAGACCCAGATACGACACAGCTTTGGAATGATTAGACAGGGAATTTAAAATAACTATGATTAATGTGCTAATGGAGCTAATGGTAAAAGTAGACAATACGCGAGAGCAGAAGGGTAGGTTAAGCAGGGAGATGGAAACGCTTTAGAATCAAAAGGAAATTTTAGGAGTTTTACAAAAACAAACATTGTGAAATGAAGAATGAGGGACAACTGGGTGGCTCAGTGGGTTAAGCATCTGCCTTCGGCTCAGGTCATGATCCCAGGATCCTGGGATTGAGTCCCACATCAGGCTCCTTGCTCAGCGGGGAGCCTGCTTCTCCCGCTGCCTCTGCTCACTGCTCCCCCTGTTGTGCTTGTGCACGCGCTCTCTCTCTCTCTCTGACAAATAAATAAATAAAATCTTACAAAAAAAGAAAGAAAGAAAGAAAGAAAGAAAGAAAGAAAGAAAGAAAGAAAGAAATGAAGAATGACTTTAATGGGCTTGTCAGCAGACTGGGCACACCCCAAAAAAGAACCAGTGAGCTTGAAGATAGGTCAATAGATACTTCCTAAACTAAAGTGCAAAAAATGTCATCAGTCAGTTGAGGACTTGTAAGTTTTACCCAGCTTCGTCTCTGTGAAGTATTCCTAATGATCGCATTGATGACTAAGCCCTCTGACAATACGTGACCACCTTTGCAGGATGGCTAGTCTTGCAGAAGTTTAGGCCACTGCTTGAGCTCTGCTCAGCCCCCCACAGTAGCACACACACACCCTCTCATCTGCACATTCTGAGCAATGACTCCCCCAGTGTTTTGGATGATCAATGCCTCAGTTAATAATAGGGGGCTCAACAGCATTTAGGGGACAAGGGCAGCAGTGGGGGGGGAGCATCGAGAAGGTCTGTGTGATATCATGCTGTGTTCCACAGACAGATTCCAGTCAAGAAATGGCAAGTGTTGGGGCGCCTGGGTGGCTCAGTCGTTAGGCGTCTGCCTTCGGCTCAGGGCGTGATCCCAGAGTTCTGGGATTGAGCCCCACGTCAGGCTCCTCTGCTGGGAGCCTGCTTCTTCCTCTCCCACTCCCCCTGCTTGCGTTCCCTCTCTCGCTGCCTGTCTCTCTCTCTGTCAAATAAATAAATAAAAACCTTAAAAAAGAAAAAAAAAGAAATGGCAAGTGAGTGTGTGAAGAATTGATAGAGGAACAGATTGTCAAGGCAGGGCCAGATGCCCAATTACATGCAAGGTGAGGGGAAAAGGAGACTCCCAGTTGTCCAAAATGGGGCACAAATACCAGGTCAGTCAAGCAACAGTGGTGACTTCCAGTTAAGTCCCTCCCATCGTAATATCCTGAAGTGCCTCAGAAGCTTTGTTCCTGACTCATGGCCTTGGCAGAGCCCAAAGGTCAGAGTGGACCTGAGTCTGTTAGGTGGGCCTAAGTGCTACTGTCAATAGAAGAGGGATTCAGGAGCCAGGCAAGGCCGGCCAGCTGCTCACACCCTCCTGTGCCTGAGCTCCAGGCACTGACTCGCATTCTGCCTCGCCTTATGACTAACTTTCTTCATCCATGTAGAGACTCCCAAGCTTGGCCCAAACCAATGGATGTGACAGAACTTCCACTTTTGATTTTCCTGGGTTTTTTCCATTCTGGCACACTCCCCACTGTCCCCTCCCAGCATAAGTGCCTGGGATGCTTACTTTTATGTGACAACCTGGCCACGTTGTAGTTTAGTTGTTGTTGTGAAGACTTTTTTAGATGCGATTAATATTCACAATTCGTAGATTTTGAATAAAGGAGATATCCCTCCAGAATGTGAGTGAACCTCGTCTAATCAGTGGAAGGCCTTCAGTGCAAAGACTGAGGTCTTCAGAAGCAGCAATTCTGCCTCCAGCCTGCAACGTAAAAACCCTACCTGAGTTTCTCACCTGTCAACCTGCCCTACAGATTTTAGACTTACCAACCCCCACAATTGCCAACTCCGTAATCTCTCTCTTTCTGAGATAGATGATAGACAGACAGATTGATATACATATAATCTTCTTCATTCTCTTTGTCTATATACATGTGTATATATACACATCTTCTTGGTCCTGTTTTTCTGGAGAACTCTAACTGATACAGTGTCTCTACAGAGACAGGAAAGAGTTCAGCTTTTTGCAATGAATGCAAACCCACAGTTTTGGCCCAAAGGGAATCTTTTCAGTGAAAATCATGCTATCCATTTCTCTGACAATGGTATTAACAAAAATATATATTCTTTGCTGCTTCTCTTTAATTCTCTGCTTCACAGAGGTGCAACAGGATGTAGTCTCCTGGCATGCTGACATCAAAATTAACTCTTAGTTTTAAAGAAGAAGGCATTATAACCCTGGCCAACCATTTTTAACTGCAGACCCATGAGGGCTCCTACGTCTCCAATGGCTTGGAGAGGCACCTGCAGGAATGGTGAACTGCCTGTGACCACCAGTGAACCAGCACCAGTCCCAAACCGCCACATCACACTGGCTCTCCAGCTTCTGGAGCCAAACTGATGAAGCTGAAACTTCCATTTTTGACTCTGCTTTCTGTTTTGTTTTGAAAAAAAGAAAAGTATAGGATACTACCATCTGAGAGTCTCAGGAACATGCTGGTGAATAATAAAAGTGCCTTCTCTCAAATTACCTCTCTGGAGACTTCCCCCTGGGTGCATTCTCCTATGACATGTCAGGATCCATATTGACTGATGTCAGCTGTGGGTGGCTTTCATAGTGCAGCATGAGGCAGTATTTTATTTTACCTTGTAACAGTTTCCCTCACTGGAAAATGAGACTGTCTTTGTGGTTGTTATTGTCGTTGTTTTAAAGTAAACTGCCCTGCTAATTTAAGAACTTCTCCATGGGGTGGCCCCTACGTAGCAGATATGGGACATCACACATTGAAGACTAACGCAACCTACCCAGCAACAATAGAACATAAATGTGTCTACAACAAATTTTAACACTTTATCTTTTAGCTGATAGACTCATACTTTATTTTGACAAGTGAAAGATAGAAAAATATCATAAAGTGAATATAGCAGTTGCTGTTTTTGTAACAGGGTTTGGATGTGCAGTGTGACTTGAAAGAGCTCGCTTAACAGGATGGTCTCACTTCTGTCTGGGCTTCAGTTAATACCGAATTATTGTTCAGCCTTTGCATTTGCTTAAAAGAATATTGGACACAGTAAAACTGGCTTTTCAAAAGGTTATGGCATTCAATAATAAATATTAGGAAGCAATGAACCCAAACAACCTTTCAAATAGTTTTATAATTATTAAAAGCCAACTTAAACTTCAGGCTTAAAGCTAAGAACTCATATATTCAAAATAGCTTTAACATTTTCTACCAATATAGAATAGAATAATAGAGTACTTATTCTTTTAAAAGTGAAGAAAAATGAGAGTAAACATATTTCAGATGACTATAAACGGTAAACATCAATCCAGTATATATATATATATATATGTATATGTATATGTGTGTATATATATGTATAAATACGGCTATATATACATATATATGTATATATATTATTTCAGTAATATACTCTTGCACAGCCATAAAAACTGTAGCCCTAGCTATCACTGATGGATCTGGGTATGTCCCCTTTGAGCTTATTAATAGTGCGGTCATCCTGTCTATGCTCTGTCTTTGGAGGGGGTGGGCTGAGGAATTCTAAGGACATGCAGATGTTTGGTTATGGTTATAAAGACATAAAAATTCATGTGCCAGGAGTCTGCAGCCAAAACTGCTGCTTTCCTTCCTTAAGCACCTTCACGATCGTTGTCCCTGTGATACCTCAGGTAAACTCACGCTAAATAATTCACACGGGTGCTCATGCTGTTGCTGTCAGTCCGTTTCAGCTTCCTGCTCTGCTTCCCTTCCCCGCTCCTCAAAGAATAAAATTGTGCGGCCCCTCATTAAAATATGGTATCTCTAACATACAAAATAAGTGTATGTACACATATACATACATGCATTTCCTTTTCAAGGACTGGGTAACTCCTCATTTTCTATCAAATAATCTTTCTTCATATACTTGGTTCCCCTAACTAACCTCCACACTTCGAGGTAAGCATCCTTCAAAGACCTCTTGCTCACTTCCTCGGGGGCGTCTGTGTTCTGTGAACTCCTAGCCCCCAGCCGGCCTCCTCTGGGGCTGCCCCTTGCCTCCGGCCCACTCTTCCGCGTGGAGCCACCTGCTGCCTTGCCACCTTCTGACCCGCCATCTCCATCCTCCGCGGGCAGCTCCTCCATGACGAATGGCAGCGGACCTCCACTCTGCTGTGCCTCCTCTTCCCGGGCCTGGGTCTCCAGGTCCTCGTAGTTGCTTTGCTTTCTGGTCTCCAAGAATTTGGCCACACAGTAAATGACGGAGCCCAGGGTGTTCACCACCACACCGGCAATGAACAGAGAGGTGGGCTCCACGTCGCTGAAGGCCACCATGCCCACCGTGATGGTGGCGATGCTCTTCACCACGCCCACGAAGCTGGTGGTCACCGCCGAGTTGATGTAGGTGCAGTGCAGCGTGGTGAAGTTCATGGCGCAGCCGATCAAGATGCAGGCCACGAAGATGCAGACCATGGCCGGGTCCTTCCAGCCAGGGAAGGTCCAGGCGTGGATAGAGTCGGTGCTGGCGAAGGAGCAGACGACCAGCAGCGGGGTGGCAGATACGGCGATGACGTACTGCGCGGTAAGCGGCCCGTGCTCCGTGTCGGCGCTGGCCTTCTGGATGAGCACCAGGTAGGCGGCGTGCACCAGCACTGCCAGCACGCCCGTTACGTACCCGATGGGGTCGCCGGTCAGGTCGCCGGCTCCTGGAGCGCCCCAGCAGAACCGCGGAGCCGGGGCAGGAAGGAAAAAGAGAAGACACCGGGTTGGCGAGGGTGGGTATTCACTGGGGCGATGCGTGGGGTTGGTGAGTAGACAGGGCTCGCGCCCCAGCTCTGCCCACCGGTATAAAACGCAAGAGCCAAGTTCAGCCAATGCCCAGTTCGAGGCATAATCGGAGGCGCCTTCCCTGCTATACCCACAGGGCACCCTGGCTAGTTCTGTCCAGGACAAAGGCCCGGGAGAGCTCAGATGCCCTCGGAGTAGGGTCAGCCAGGCTCGTGGTACCCTAGTCCTCTCCGTGGGGCTCCGGAAGGAAGAGGGATCCCCAGCTAGTGTCCTTTAACCCCGGGCGGGCTGGGAGCCGAGGGAACGCCTGTGTCTCTCGACCCTTTCCTGGTTCCCGCCGGCTCCTTTCGGGCTCAGACCTTCAAGCTCGGTCCTCAGGTGGCGTTCAATCCCGTCCCCTCCGCCTCCCTCCCTCAGCACCTCGCGCGGTGCCGGAGACCCCAAACTAGCCTCCGCGGTTTCCATTGTCCCCCGCCCCCCACCACTCTAGCCCCGCGTGACCCAGGGAAGTTCACGGCCCCCCTCCTTCCGATTCATCCTGGGGGCTCCAGTTCCCAGGCTCCGGAGGCTTCCCCACCCCTCCTGGAGGGAGGAGGGAAGGGAGGCAGGGCGGAGGCGGGGGGGAAGGGAAGGCGGAGAGGGAGATACCGGGTTAGGCAGGGGCGGGGGTCGGAAGCCAGGACTGGGGAGAGGGGTGCGCGCTGAAGGAGGAGGTTTGAGCTCTGGGAAAGGCTCGGCTTGGTCTCAGAAGTCCCGTTTGAGAGCCGAGCACCCACATTCAAGCCTCTCTCTGCCTCAGTCTCCCCATCTGGAAGTGAGGGCCTTGCACTAAGTGATCCCCGCACTCTCTGTCCAGTGGGTAGGGGCCGGGGGGGGGCGCTGGTCCCGCTCACCTGCCAGGGCGGCGCCGCAGGTGGTGATGAGCACGGCCGCGAGCACCCCGGGCGAGGGCGCGCCGTTCTTGAGCACCAGAACACCGATGAGCATGGTGACCAGGGGCAGGCAGCGCTTGAAGACCACGTACATGGGCAGGCTGAGGCCGCGCAGGGACCAGAGCGTGAGGCTGGACTGCAGCGTGGAGAGCACTGCGACCCCCGCGAAGGAGCGCGCCAGGCTCAGGCCGAAGGGGGGCACGGCGATGAGCCCCAGGCGCCGCAGCAGCTCGAGGCTCAGCGCCGCCGTGGAGCTGGTCAGGCACTGCACCAGGGTCAGGAAGGAGAACTGGTAGCGGCTGATGAGGAACTTGAGCAGGATGTTGAGGGAGCCGGAGAAGACCCCATGCGCGATAGCCACCGAGATGCCTAGCACGCGGCCCCGGCACAGCTGCCGCATCGCGCCTGCCGCGCCCGCTCCGGGTGGTGGCGGAGCTCCGGGACTTGCGGAAGGAGAGCGGGGAAGAGAGCCGGGAGCAGCGGAGCGAGGGCGGCGGGGGTGCCCGCCCAAGGCCGCGGCGAAGGGCAGGGGGCGCCGGCTCGCTGCAGAGGGCAGCTCCAGCCAGGCGTCCTCGCGGCTCCGGCGCTCCGCGTCCGACTGCCCCGCAGCTCCCGGGAGGCAGTGACGAGGGCGGGGGACTCCGAAAAGTGGAAGGGGTGGGGGGCTGGTCTGAGAGGAGTGGCGGGAAACCTAGCGACAGCGTTTTGTAAGTGTGTGACGAGCTGCGGTGGGTTGTGTCCCGCGCGGTTTCCCAGCCTGGGCGGACGCTCTGCGCCTGGAAGCCCGGGCAGCTGCAGCTAGCGGGACCCCACTCGCACCTCTCGGGCACCCCAGCGCCCATCGGGCGGGCTCTCCGGGCGCCGCCCCCTCTCCTCCGGCAATGCCAGCTGCTCCCGCTGGCCTCTTCTTTCCAGCTGCGAGCCCAGGAGCGCGGGTTGGGGGATCCCGGGCACAGCTAAAGATTGTAGAAACGACAGCGCTCCAGGGGCGAGGTGATTAGCCGCAACAAGTGACAGCACCCTCAGCCCCAACCCTGCCCTTCCTTTCCCTCTCTGAGCTTCGGCGGCTTTTCTATCCGCTGTCCCTACAAGCGCAGCCGCGGGACCTTGTCCAGCTGCCGGCCAGGAAAGGGGGAAAAAGTCGGTGCTAGCGGGCTGCGGGGCTCCCCGATGCTCGGGCGCCGGCGCCCCCACATTGAAGAAACCCACCGCCCCAGGACGCCGCCCCGGGGTGCTTTAGGGCGCCAAAGTTGGCCTCTTCCCGTCGCCCGCAACGCGCTCCCCAATCCGTGCGCCTTCCAGGGAGGGACCTGGGATGACTAGCGTGGCTCTGGGGGAGTTTTTAGGGGGGCTCCGTGGCCTCGCCGGACAGCGGAGCCTGGGGGCGAAGGCAGGGGCACACGTTCCAAGTGGGGCAAAGATNGGACTTGACCAGGGTTTGGGAGCGCGGAAGAGAGCTCGAAATTGCTGCGCACCACTTCTCCCTTTCGCTCGCTTTCCTATCCACCCACTCCCAGCGGGATCCCAACCTCCTAACCCTTAACTGCAGCACGAACTAATATACAGGAGCCATTTCTTAAGCGATTCTTTTGTTTTCTCCTCTATACTTCCCCCTCTGTGCTGAACGCGACACTTCCAGCCCGGATGTTGAAGCCGCAATTATTTTTACCAGAGAAGAAAAATAATTTACTCCAGGAGGACAGCATCACTGCAGTCCTTATTCAGGGCCAGCTTTCCATGTGCTGGGAGCTCAAGCTGGTGGGAGAGATCTAGGTTTCAACCAGTCCTGCCCAGGGCCTAGTAGGGTCACATCCCTTCCCCCCTCAGGTGGACACTCAAGAAAATATTTGCAAATGGCTCAGTGTGTCAACTTTCCAGGAGTAACACTGGAAAGCAATTTACTGAAATCCATGCTTCTGGTTCCCAGGGAAATTCTTTGTTTTTGTTGCTAAAAGCTATGGTTACACGCTATTGGCTATTTCATGGACTCCATTTTTCAAGTGATGGTCTTTCTTTAGGAAATGGGGTCTGAAGCAACAGGTCACATTATGTGTATGTGTGTAGTATAAGCATATAAACGAAGTATACTCACATTAAAAAAAAAAACTTGAAGATTCCTTTTTAAAGAAATCAGCAAATAACAGATCTCCGCTTCTGGGGACCATTCTATTAAAAGCCATCTTAAGTGAACACAATAAAGAATTGTCTGCATAGGCCTAGTTTTGGAATGATTCATTTCTTCTACCAGCAATTATAATTGCTTCCATTTGTGATACTAACATTCGGTAAAAGATTTGGGGCTGATTCAGCTATCTTACCCTTCTCATTTAGGTAAGAAAATTTAGCTGAATACTTGTAACCTACATTGGCATGGAACAGTTCATTTTCTCCACTTTATTGCATATAATTCTTTTCCATTAGGGCTTTCATTTTAAAAAAATTAATACCATCTCCCACACCAATTACTAGATAAGCTCCTAAAGAAAAATGGGAAAAACAAGATTACTATGTTTAGCAAGGTTAATTGAACAAGAATATAGATCTGAGGGTCAAAAAGCTATTTGACCTACTGGTATCAAGCTCCATTATCTTTGAAGCTACTTTAATACATATTGATGGCATTAAATAAACCCTTTAGTTCATTCATTTCGCAAACATATAGAGCAAGTATCTGAGGCCAGGCATTGGTTAGCCACAGAGAATCAAAGATGAGCACTCATCTTAGTTCTTTAGGGAGTCACTGGTGGAAGTGAGACAACACAATGATGCTTATCCAACAGTGGGGTCTTGTGGCAGAAACAGGAGAGCAATAAAGAGGACAATAAAATGAGCTTTCTCAAGAAGTATCAGAGCAGATATCCTGGAGAAGGAAATACGGTCTTATTTCATTATTTTTAACTGTAAAAGTAACCCATTCTCATTATAGTATATAAAAGGAAAACATACTTTGTAACAATAACTGAACATGCTATCTTCAATATTCCCCACCCTCAACCCCACACCAACCCCACTACATGGAGCTGGCTACTGGCGCAAGACCTTTAAGTTTTTCTTACATATCTATTTATACACACATAATCCCCTATTAAAAAATGATAAAGTTAGGACACCTACCTATTTGCGTACAATTTTCTATTTAAAAAAGCGTATCATGGGTGGGTTAGCCCCCAAGATCCCTGCTTCCTCGTATTGACACCTTTGGTCAATCCCTCCTACGTTGTACCAGGGCTGGTCTGAGTGACCAATAAGACATAGCAGAAGCGATGGTGTCGCTCGCTGAGATTGGCTTTAAAAGACTGAAGCTTCCATCGTGAATTTTCTTTCTGTCTCTCAGTCTGGGAGAAGGCAGATGCTATGCTATAGAGACACTCACGCAACCCGTGGAGGGTCCCACATGGTGGGTGCCTGCTAACAACCACGTGAGTGACTTTGGAAGCTGATTCTTTAGTCCCAGTGGGGCTTCAGACACCTCCAGCCCCAGGTGACAGCTCACCTGTCTGTCTAACAAAACCTGAGCCAGAACCACTCAGCTAAGCCACCCTTGGATTCCTGACCTATGGAAATTCTAAAATAATTCTTGTTTTAAGCTGCTATGTTTTGGGGTGCTTGTTATACAGAAATAGGTAACTCATACACCTAGCGGTAGCAATGTATTTTTTCATGTTGGGACACATAGTACTACCTTATTCTTTTTGATGATTGTTCCATAGTATAACCTTTCTTCAGTAGACAGGCATCTAGATGTTACCAAACAATGATGTAATGAATACCCTCGGACATTTGTTCTTGCATACCCTGTAAGTATTTGGGGTGGGAGCATACAGACAGGGAATTCCAGAACTGGAACTGCTGAGTCAATCGGTAATTTAAAATCTTCACTGCCAAATTGCCTTCCAAACAGGTGTGTAACAGTGCTCTCACTTTTTAAAAAAATTATTTTAGAGAGAGAGCAAAAGAGAGCATGCACAGGGGAGGGGGTTAGCAGGGTTGCAGCAGAGGGGCAAAGGGAGAGAGAATCTCAAGCAGACTCCCCTTTAAGTGCAGAGGCTGCTCTGGAGATTCATCCTACCACCTGAGATCATGACCTGAGCTAAAATCAAGAGTTGGACGCTCAGCCAACTAAGCCACCCAAGCCACCCAGCCATCCCATCAGCACTTTCACTTAAACTAATATTATCAATATTTTAGTGTTCGCCAAACTGATAAGCAAAACAAAAAAAAAAAAAA
The DNA here is from genome assembly GCF_002007445.2 of Ailuropoda melanoleuca. Lineage (NCBI taxonomy): Eukaryota > Metazoa > Chordata > Mammalia > Carnivora > Ursidae > Ailuropoda > Ailuropoda melanoleuca. Next base: position 82,933,494 of record NC_048227.1, on the reverse strand, counting down.
AGAAAGAAAATCATTTTAATTTGCATTTCTTTGTGGTCAATTAGACAAAGTTTGGGCACTTTTTTTGAAGTGTATCAAACATTTGCATTTTTACATCTGTGAATTATCTATTGATATCTTTTGTCCACTTTTACATTTGGTTGTCTTAGTGATTTTTGAGAGCTCTTTGTAAATTATGGCTATTAAACAATTTGTTACATATGTTGCAAATATTCCTTCCAATATATCTTAGCTTTGCTAATGGTGTGTTTTGCTATTTTAATTTTTGTATGTTGTCAGTCTTTTTCTTTAGTCATTTCTCATAACTTTCAAATGAGAGGCAAGAATCTGTCATACCAATATATACCTGAAACCAATGTAACGTTATGTGTCAACTATACTTCAATCAAAAAGAAAGAATTCACTGAGCCAAGAGCAGGGCAAACCAGGCACGTGGACCACCTTGGACAAACAGAGAACTGAAAACCTCCATTATTTATACGGAGAGTCTATGAGCACACCTGTGTTGTGGAGCTCGAAGCTGGTGACCACGTGGAGGGAAGCAATGTGCAGAGAGAGGCAGGGGCTAGCCCCCAATGTGCAACAGAGGCAGGGGCTAGCCCCAGTAGACTGCAGCTGTCTGATTAGTGAGCTTGAACTTTTTCCTGTAGACAGTCCTATACGCAGAGAAAGGTTTTACACTCAAGCTTATGTAATTGGATCGCATTTTTAGATCTGTCTCCAGCAACTGTGTTGGGGAGGATGGCTCCAAGGGCACAAAACTAGAAACAGACCCCTCACTTAGGCAGGGAGGGTCTGCTGGGACTGTCCAGAGAAAATTTAACAATGGCTTGAACCAGGGCAGTGGTGGTTGGATTGAAGGGAGGAGAGAGAATGAAGAAGTATTTTGGGGGTTAAAGGGACAGGACTTAGGTGATGTGTCTTAGAGTAGAAAGGTGGGCAAAAGGGAAGGAACAAGAATGGTATTTAAGTCTTTAGCGTGAGCGCCTGGGTGGACAGTACTGGCAACACATGAGAAAGCATGCGCCAGACGAGCCCATTAGGGAGCAAGACCAGTTTGGTTCAAAGAAAATGAGCACAAAGGCTATGGGAGGCCTGGATGGGGGAGGCATAAGATGCAGATTTGGAAGTTTTCAGTAAATACATGGAAGTAAAAAATAGTTAAGTGGATTATCTCACTCAAGAAGAGGGCTGCTAAGAAATTAATGAGTTCCTTTTGGGAAGAGCCAAACGATAGCCAAGTTGGTCGGTTAAAAAGTGCCATAGGTAGAAGAGACAGTTGGTTCTCAGCCTGGGTCTTTCTGGGGGTGACGTACCTTGGTAGGGTTACTCCAGAGCCTGGGTCAGCTTCTTAGCAATTTAGACTTCAGATCCAGTCACAGCAGATTTCACATTCCAGCTCTATACTTGTGGGCTCCTAGACTCCTGAGAGCCTTCATTTCTTTGTCTGGAACACTGGGAGGGCTTTCTTGCAGGGACATTATATAAATCAAAGGGAATAACATACAGAAATCATCTCACACTGTGCCCAGATCACAGAAGAAGTTGGAGAGGCAGGCAGAATGAAAGCTAAGAGCTCACTGGCCAAGAGACACATGCTGTCCAGAGGCTGCTTGGCTTGTCAACTACCAAGAATTTGAAAATCTTGGGAATTCTCTTCAGGGAGAGAATCCGGCACCTTGCCTTCTAGTTTTTCAATCCTAGCTCCAGGGAACCCACTGGATAAACGTTCACCCACACTCTTTTATATTGAGGCACTCCAAGAACCTAAGTATTAGGGAGTTAGTGTTCCAGACCTCTGTCACAACCTCAAAATCGAGGGGGGGAAATCAAGAGAGATGTTAGTTTCTAAATCACAAGTATGTGTTTCAAAAGATACATGATAGATTATTTTAATAAAATCTCTTGCATTCTCAAAGGAAAATAAGTGATTTCATTTCATTGTAAATGTGAGCTGGTGAGGTCTTTTTAAAGGTCTATGATAAATCCAGCTGATAGAGAGACCCCCACTGTGAACCTGCTTTTACTGAACTGCGCTGGGTGTGATGCCTCTGGTTCTGGAGGGAACCGAGAAACAGCTCCATGAGCCTTATCATCGAGACAGCCCTAAGGATGTGTCTGACTGCCTGATCCTGACATTATACTCACGTTAAGAAAGCAGTGCCCTCTTTATGGGGCCTCCCCAAAACAATTTGTACTGATTGGTCTAAGAACTAAAAAAAGTTGTGCTGTTCCCTGAGTACGTTCATTCATGTAACAAATATTTCGTGAGCACCTTCTATGCACCAGGTATGGTACCAGGGTCATGCCTGGGACGAGGACAAAGTCCTTGCCGCTAGCTCTTGGGCACTTAATTGTGTACTCAACCAGGCATTTATGCCACCAGAAGCAACTTCCTAGGACTTTGAGGCATAGATATTCAAGCCCCACTCACGGCTTCACTTTATGCTCCTTTTGTTCTCTCTCTTACGGTCTTGTTCTTTTATGTTGTAAGCTGTCAATTTTTTTTTCTGGGACAAGTAAACAAGTATGTAATGTAAATATATAAATTAGACAATATACATATATTTTAATTTTTGTTGTTACTACAAATATATTTTGCTCTTTAAAATTCTCAAAAACTTGTTAAAAATTTAATGACAATTTTTGCCATTTATATTTTAATATTATATAAAAATATAAATGTTATGCAAAGTTGTTTGTTTTGCCAATTTTTCCCTTTTCACTTTTTTTTTTTTTTTTTTTACAGGTCATCTGCACTTAGAGATTTTTCAAGGAGATTTAGGAAGGTACTGACTGAGGAGGGTTTATGGCATGACTTAGGGTTAGTTTCAAGGGTAACTGCTTGAAATTTAGTAGGACCTAAGAAACTTTTTGTCCAGTGACCAGTTTTGTTTGTTTGTTTTTTTGATAGCAGAGAAGTAGGAAGAGAGAAATACAGAGTCAAGGTTATGACATCTAAAAAGATGTGAATAAATGTAAAAAAATGTAAGCTTTTAACTCAGAGCATTCCATGTTCTTAAACATGCCACCAGTCCTTGAGACCATCTCATTCAGTCTGTGTGTCAAGAACATAGGAGGTGCTCAATAAATACTGCTGAATAAATCAAATCTCTATTACAGCCCTGTTACTGAACCACCGATACCTCTCTACTATATAGTATGTATTCATATATATATATACTGTATTAGAAAAAGCAACCTTGCTAGGATGTCATAACTTCATAAGTAATCAAGAGATGCAGTTTATTTTAATTTTTACCAACAGCAGTGATTGTATTTTACATCAAAAATGAAAAATTAAAAATGAAATATATCACTATCAATATAATCTACAGATCTCCCATATTTGAATCCATTTTACAATACACAGATTACATTTCAAGAGACACTACAAGAGGTACCATAACGTCAATTATTCCTTGGGACTTTAAGAAATATGGCTTATGTACCAGGCTTAAATAGTGAGCCAAAGTCTTTATCAGCTGCCTCAAAATGATTCCAGGGTAAATTTTTAAAATTTGAAATCTGAATAGCACATAAAAGCATAATATCTATGTTATCGATAGTTCATTTATTTCCTGTTAAGTAGCTCTCAGCCAGTCTTCTTTGCTTCTGACTGGAAGAGTACATCTCAAGCAGGCATAGTAAGGCAAACAGGATCATATATCTTTATTGTTTCGTCCCAAGCACAATCAGCCACCTAGAAAATCAAAAGGAAGTAAGAAGAAACATAATCTACAAACATTCCAGATTGGCAGCAAAAGCTCAAGTAATTGAGAGTGGAAGCAGATCACCCACTGGTAAACATTATTTTAAATAGGAAGAAGGTCTAACTTCCCTCTTTCAGATACACTTTGGGGATTGTTTCCAATTGATGGAAATGCCTGTAAGGATTTCCTGCCTCCCCACGACTTCACCTCAGCCCCACCTCACCCCAAGACTACATCATCCCCTATACGTCCCAAGATACATGTTGAAAAAACCCACTCCTAAACTAGGAACCAACACACCATGCTAGGTATTGCGGGGACAGAAAGGAGATAAAGTACAGCTCTTGCCTTCACAGAGGGCAAGAATGGTTCATCCAAGACCTGCGGTGGGAAGTGCTCTTAGAGAAACTCTCAGAGGAGGGACTATCTGAATCCAGGTGGGGTGGTGTCAGAAGACTTCACAAATGCTGCGGCATTCCCCAGCCCTCTTTAGGGGCAGACATGGGCGACAAAGACATTCAAGTCTAAAAAGTCATACAAACATGAGGGGAGGAAAGTCCATGGTGCTCAGGAACTGGGTGTTAAAAGGTTTGTGAGTATAGCAATGTCTCAGAGTATAAGATTAATATATAAAATTAATTGTAGGGGCGCCTGGGTGGCTCGATCAGTTAGGTCTGCCTTTGGCTCAGGTCATGATCCCAGAGTCTTGGAATCGAGCCCCTCATCAGGCTCCTGGCTCAGCGGGGAGCCTGATTCTCCCTCTTCCACTCCCCCTTCTTGTGCTCTTTTCCCCCAACCCCCGTCAAATAAATGAATAAAATCTTTAAGAAAAAAAATTTTTTTNTTAAGAAAAAAAAATTTTAAAAAAATCAATTATATCAAATAACAAAGCACTTAGTAACCCATTCAATAAAAGACGTGCAAAACAGCCACACTAAAAACAAAAACGCTGCTGAGAGAAACTGAAGAGGCCTAAATAAATGAGGAAATACGTCCAGGGGTTCAATATTGTTCCGAATTTAATTCTCCCCCAAATAATTTATAAAGAATTCATGATCCCAGCAGGCTTTTTAATGAAAATGGACAAGGTGACTTTTAATGTTTATGTGGAAATGCAGAGGACCTAGACTAGCTGAAAAAAATCTTGAAAAAGAACAGCAAAAGTGTGTACTTATACCATCTGACTCAAAACTTACCATAAAATATAGTAATCAAAACAGTGTAATACTGGTATAAGGGTATACAAGTAGATCAAGGAACAGAATAGAGCTCAGGAACAGACTCAACACTTGGACAATAACTATTCATCTGGTGTACCAAAACAATGCAACAGGGAAGGGAGGTCTTTACAACTAATGGTGCTAGAAATGGATATCCATATGGAAAAAAAAAACGAACCTCAGCCCCAACTTCACACCATAAACAAAAATTAATTTTTAGGTGGATGGGCCATGAGCCTAAATATAAAAGCTAAAGGTATAAAGCTTTGAGAAGAAAACATAGAATATATTCTTAATCTGAAGATTAGTAAAGATGTTTTAGACAGGACACAGAATGCAATAGCAACAAAAATTTGTTCGGTGCAATTGAAAATAAAACTTTTGCTCATCAAAAGACACCATTAAGAAAATAAATACAGAAGACATAGAGGGAGAAAATGCTCCCAAAACAAATGCATCTGACAATGTGTATCCAGAATATATATAAAGAACTACTATAACTCAATAATGAAAAGACAACCCAATTAAAAATGGGCAAAAGACTTTACTAACAGACAAAAAAAAGATATATGACCAATAAGCAGATGAAAAATAAAATGTTCAACATCATTAGGCACCAGGGGAAATGCAAATAAAAACCACATTGCGATGCCACCACAGACTCATGAGAACGGCTAAACTCAAAGGCAGACAATATCAAATGTCACCAGGGATGCAGTGCAGCTATAACTTCCACACACTTGCTGCTACAACCACTTTGGGAAACTTGGCTGTTTCTTATGAAGTTAAGCATATACCTATCTTTAAACTCAGTAATTCCACTTCTAGAGGTTTATCCTAGACAAATGAAAACGGCTTTATAAAACAATGTGTAGCACGAATGTTCACAGCAATGAAATTCACAATAGCACAGAACCAAAAACAACCAAAATATCCCTTGACAAAAGAAGATAACAAATTGTAGCAAATTCCTACAATAGAGTGCTGCTGAGCAACCCAACAGAGGGAGCTATCGATAGGCTCAACAACGTGGATAAATCTCACAGACATTAAGTTGCGTGAAAGAAGCCAAAAACAAGAGTAATTTACAGGACATTCCATCATATATGTTCTAAAACAGGCAAAACTTAAAAAATAAGGCACTGTTTTGTTTTTTCAGCTGGAGGTAGAGATGAGGATAGGGGGAGACTAGAAAGAGATAGAAGAGAATTTTGGAGGAAGATGCAAATGTTCTATATTGTGATAGGATGTAGATTACACAGTGCACCTGTCTGTCAAAACATAGATCTAAGACTTGTACATTTGGATGTATGCAACTGATACCTAAATATAGTAAGAATAATAATGACAATAATAATAATAACTGAACACAGGTGGGACATGAGTAGAGGAATAAATAAAACAAGAATGTTGATAATTGTTGAAGCTGGGGAAGGCAAAGAAGTTCATTATCCTATCCTGTTAACTTTTTATATGTGTGAAATTTTTCACAATTAAAAAAAAACCCCAAAAATGTAGACAGTGACATGAAGGATGAAGTGGCATGAGAGAGATTTTGGCTAAAGGTATTTGCACTCTATTTCCCACCCTTTAATCGGTACAAAGGCTCCAAGTTTCATAAAGGAACTCACAGTCTTAGTGGACAAATTACCTGGCTGTCACGAGTACAAGAACCACTCAGATTGATCTGAACATATTAACTCCTTATCACTCACTAACAGTATTTCAGATCACGATCCAAGCTACAGAGAGCAGTAGAGACATAAGCATAAACACCAGACTCTTCAAGATCTGGTTGCCACTTACTTCGTTTCTTATTGCACCGGGCCCACACACTCAATCCCAGCCTCTTGTTCATGCCTCCGTGCTCTTGTCCTTTTACTTATCCCCTCCCCTGAGTGACCTCTCTTCTCTCTCCCTTCCCCTCTCCCCCTCGCCTTGTTCTGCCTGGAGAGGATAACTCTCTTTTGAAGAATCGGGTTAAGCATCACTCCCTCTATGAAGTCATTCACAGCACCTATGCTATTTGGCTGTACTTATTTATTGACATGTGTGACTCTGGCTCTTTGAGGGCATAGACCATNGAGGATAACTCTCTTTTGAAGAATCGGGTTAAGCATCACTCCCTCTATGAAGTCATTCACAGCACCTATGCTATTTGTACTTATTTATTGACATGTGTGACTCTGGCTCTTTGAGGGCATAGACCACGTCTTGCTATAACATAGTGATGACTCAGTGAACGCATTTTGCAGATAAAGACTGCAGAGAATAAAGTTTGCTCATGTTCATATGGAAGTAGCAGAGCTGGAACCAGAACTGAAATCTGTTAAGTGTGTCCACCAGAAATAAGTGCCTCGTACAAGGAAAACTGACATCATTATCTGCCTAATCCTGCAGTTATCAGTTTTTACATCATGGGACACAGAGATCTTTACATTAATTTACCCCTGTCTCATCTATGTGTATTTTTTCAAGTGTTAAACCTTTCCATACGTTGTTTACTCAGGACTTATTTACTCAGAACTTAAATGCCTAACAAATATCAAGGCCAATGAATCAGCAAATGTTCATAAATCTATTAATTAATTGGTAAAATCAAAAAGACCTCAAACTGCAATGATATATAATTATGAATAGCTGATTCAAATGAATACAAATAATATTTCTCCATTAACTAATTAGCTAAACTCCAGCTAGAGACACAAGTTTAAAAAAGCTTGTAAGAGGGGCACCTGGGTGGCTCAGTCGTTAAGCGTCTACGGTCGGCTCAGGGCGTGATCCTGGCATTCNAATTATGAATAGCTGATTCAAATGAATACAAATAATATTTCTCCATTAACTAATTAGCTAAACTCCAGCTAGTTTAAAAAAGCTTGTAAGAGGGGCTTAGCTTAGCTTGTAACTAATTAGCTAAACTCCAGCAAGTTTAAAAAAGCTTGTAAGAGGGGCGCCTGGGTGGCTCAGTCGTTAAGCGTCTACGGTCGGCTCAGGGTGTGATCCTGGCATTCTGGGATCGAGCCCCACATCAGGCTCCGCCGCTGAGAGCCTGCTTCTTCCTCTCCCACTCCCCCTGCTTGTGTTCCCTCTCTCGCTGGCTGCCCCTCTCTCTCTGTCAAATAAATAAAAAAAAATTTTTTTAAAAGTTTGTAATAAAAAATAATAATAAGGTAAGAAGAAAAGCACTTTACTAAACTAACAAAGAGGTGCCTGACTCCCAAGGTAGGCACAGTGGACTTCCTGGTAAGGAAAGATGGTGGTGTGGTCCCTGGTGGTGGTGGGCAGGGCCCTCACGGATGGTCATCACCACCTCATGGCCTCTGGAGGCTCTGCTTCCCACTTAATTCTGTGACTGAGAGTAAACACAAGGTTCTCTCTTAGTGGCCCCTACTACTCATCTGAGGCCAGGCTTGAAGACATTAAAAAAAAAAAAGACTTCAAAATAAGCATTAACAAAAAGACTGAAAGATAAGTAAAGCAAATGGCATGAAAATAAACAATCTGCTTCACAGGATGGGATTGACTCATTCTTTAGCTGGTCAAACAAAGTGAGGAATCTTCCCTAGCTCCTCTCATACTTCTTCACGACAAAAGCCATCTTTCCATCCCATCTCCAGGAATACACTCCTGGCTACGGAGACTCCTTCAAGGCCAGACTCGGGATGGAGAACGAGAAGAGATAATAGGGTGTCTCCTTTCTCATCTACTAAAGATCCTCTTTCTCAGTTTCAGTCTCCCATACAGGGACTCACTTCTTTGCCCATGACCTTGCTGTCAGGAAAAACTGAAAGACTGCAATCAGCAAAAAGACTGCTGGGTGTTGTTTCAGTGAAATGCTGGCATTGTCCTAGGGCCCCACAGGGTGACCTCATTCTGTAGGGGTCTATGCCTTTCATTGTCTTTGACTGGATTATTTTACAACATTGAAAGTTATAGAAAACTGATAGTAATCAAATGATTCTCATTCATTAAAGTTGCAAATGAATGTTATCCTGTGGAGACGCAACTGATGCCTCCCCTTTTCCCCCAGAAATAATTCCAAACATTACATTTTCTTGCCCTGTGGATATTGACCAGTTCTGCACTTATTAGGTAAATTCATTTCAGCCTTTAGTGCTTGCCTGTTTATGTCTGTTCTTTGGTTCCTCTGAGCTAGTTGTAAAATCTTTCAGGGGTTACATAAATCTTTGATACACGTTCATGATACATTTGTGTGAGAGTCATGGTCCCTATTTTGAAAATTATCCTGGACATGGACACATACAGGATACAGGTTATTTGTCTCAACAGGGAAATCATTATTTCTGTGGAATACAATAACCCTTGCTTCCTCGTAGGAGATGACATAGTAACAGAAAAGCCATTTCATTAAAAGAACAAACATGAAATGGAGAGAATTGGGCAGATAATTATACTAGGAAAAAAGAATAATTGCTAAAATTGGGCATGAAATTGAGCTGTATACCTCCTGGCAGCAAAGGTAAAAAAAAAAAAAAAAAGCAAACAATAAGGTAAGAAATGCAAATATCAGGATCAATTTACCAGTTCATCAGACAAGATCAAGTTTTTCCTAGCACTTGCCTGGCTATAAGAGAAATATACACTATGCTTCTGTTATAAAAGTCATTCAGCGCCAAAAGAGTGGTTTTACAAGAGATACAAAGTCATTCTTCATATGGCTGTTTTTAAAATAAACATCTCAACCCTCAAATAAGCCAAAGGTATACTATTCAGCTGCAGTGTCCTGAAAGCATTCTACAGGGTAGTGGTTCTCGGGAGTTAGTGTGCATTAGAATCACCTGGAGGACGTGTGCAAACACAGAAGACGGTTCCCCATCCTCAAAGTACTTGTTCTCAGAGTGTGGTCCTGGGATCGGCTTCACTGATATCACCCAGGGCTGACGCACAGCCTAGGATCTTCAAATAAAGTCCACAGAGGGATTCAGGGAGTCTATAGATGTAACATTTTGTGTGTATAAACATTTGTGGGGGAAGGGGAGAGAGACTCAATCATTTTCTTCAGCTTTTCAACCCCTAAAAAGTTAATCCAAAGCATTCTGCAGCGAAGCACCATAATCACCTAGGGAACATTCTAAAATGCAGCCAGAATTGAGAACCTCTGGTACAGACCTCTGATGTAGATCTATTTTCTTAACTGGCTCCTGTCATGTGCACAAACCTGGAGTTCTTTGGTAGTACCATGTGCAGGAATTTTTTACTGTTGATTAAACATTAAAAAATGAATGAATGAATGAATGAATGAACGAAACCAAAATTTAGAAGGATTCAAATATTCTTGAGGGATAATTCTCTTCCTTTCTCGAGGAGAAAGAGGTTCATTTGCAACTAATAAAATGGAAAACATCTTGTGCCATATTTTCACATTTATTTGAAATCGAGGTTTCAAATCTAGTAGGCTGATATGTGGTAGGAAGATAGTGAATTGGGAGGAGGACTAAGGAGAAAAAAACATGACCGAACGATCTTTAAAGGACAACACTAGCTCTACCTGAAGCACTCCTACCCCCAAAGTTTACGTAGCTTCCCGATCCTGTTCTACATGAGGCAGTATCCAGAATTTCTACTTAAAATACATAAGAAAATTTTATTAATCATATAAGCTATGGTTAAAACCAATAGGTTGATTTATTTTTTTATTTGATATTTCCACCCTGCTGAGTTCTAAATGGGCTTAAGTGGTTTATAGATTAATGCACAGGGCCAAATAAAATAAATACAGATTCAAGAGAAAAATGTCTGTTCTAAAGGGAACAAATGGAACAAAAGCTTTCAGGCATCAGAGCTGAGCATATTACAACACTTGCAGAATAAATTAGGCTTGTGCTTTATGGTAACTAGGGAGAAAATGAGAGCATGCTGGGTAATATGGTTTCTTTTCTCTAACAACATGCACATGTGGATGTAAACATTTTTCTATAATTAAACCTGAATATGATTTTCAGCAATTATATATCTTGGTCAAATCTGTATTCCTATGTTTTGTATAGTAAA
>NC_048227.1:82914221-82922449 GCF_002007445.2 Ailuropoda melanoleuca | reverse complement strand
ATTAACATAATATAATAAAAAAATCATTAAAAATAAAAAATAAATAAATAAATAAAATAAAAGACTTCACAGGGAGCCTTCTTTTATTTCCCAAGAGCTCTTAGTCTGATATTCCTCCACACTACAAAGCTATCTAAAACATAATTCATATATACATACACATTTATATTCATCCATTTATTTAACAAATATTTATTGAGCATGTCCTCCATCAGAAGCATGCTGAGGACACTACAGTTAACAAGATGGTCCTGGTCTCTGACCCAAAGATCTGGAGTCCGGCAAAGAGATGGATAAACAGACACCTACAATGCAGAGAAATTTGGACAATGATAGAAGAGTTACAGGGTGCAGGAGAAGGAGCGGTCACTATAACCAAATGTGAGGAAAGTGGATACATTCAGGAAGAAACATCATCCAGGCTGTGGCTTACAGGAGAAGGATGCCTCGGCCAGACAGCATTTGGTGTTGCTATTGTTTGTGGGGTGGGGACACAATGGAGAGAAGGCAAGTTTTCTAGGCAGTGGAATAAATAAGAATAAAAGAAGACCTAAAAGTTCTAGCTTTAAAACAACTAAATTACATTGTAACTCCTCACATGAAACTCTTAATCTTTGGAGACAGGCTTTTTTCTGACTCGTGTCTGACTCCCGTCTAGGGTTCCTCAAGGGCTGGCTGCCAAGGCCTATCTTGTTTGACCCTCTCCCCCGACGTGAGTGTGCATGTGGAGACGACGGGGTAGAAGCCTCCAGGATCTACCTCTTCTGCGCAAGGATATGCACGTGGAAAATTTATTCCTCGCCCTGCAAGCCTCCACTGTAGTACCTGTCATCCCTATGCTCTCTGAATTTCCTTTAACCTCACATCAAAATGCAAATCTTTTCATTAAAACTCAAAATTAAAGTAACCAACATTATAGGAAAAATGGTTTGTCAAAACGTTATATTTCTTTACTTAATGTAACACTTGAAGACAGAATCTTCTTCATTATTATTTTTAAAATCTTCTATGTTCTAGGTAGTGAACAATAACCAATAGGATAAAACTCCATATAAGTTCAATTTTTAGTTATTTTATTTCCACTTTTAACAGCAAAACAAATATCCCTAAGTTTTAAGAAAAAGCACACTAATTAGAAATACGAATTTCTCGCCATGTCAATTCTTTAAAGCATATAATGAAGGCTTCTTGAAAAACAGAATAGAAATTTCTTATCACTCTCAATTTTGTGGACAATTGCTTTTGCCCTTGAGAAACTTGTTCAATTTACTGTAATTATCTGTGTGACATATGGCCTTTTTAGTAAAAATGAACATGAGGAACAGGCAGAAGGATGAAAAGAGAATGAAAGAAATCCCTATCAACTCTAAATTTGGAAAAAGCAGCCCAGTTATTATGTTGCAGTGTATTAAATTATGGGCTAAAGAAAGAACAGGTTTGGGGCGCCTGGGTGGCTCAATCGGTTAAGCATCTGCCTTCAGCTCAGGTCATGATCCCGGAGTCCTGGGATTGANAACAGAATCTTCTTCATTATTATTTTTAAAATCTTCTATGTTCTAGGTAGTGAACAATAACCAATAGGATAAAACTCCATATNGACAGAATCTTCATTATTATTTTTAAAATCTTCTATGTTCTAGGTAGTGAACAATAACCAATAGGATAAAACTCCATATAAGTTCAATTTTTAGTTATTTTATTTCCACTTTTAACAGCAAAACAAATATCCCTAAGTTTTAAGAAAAAGCACACTAATTAGAAATACGAAATTTCTCGCCATGTCAATTCTTTAAAGCATATAATGAAGGCTTCTTGAAAAACAGAATAGAAATTTCTTATCACTCTCAATTTTGTGGACAATTGCTTTTGCCCTTGAGAAACTTGTTCAATTTACTGTAATTATCTGTGTGACATATGGCCTTTTTAGTAAAAATGAACATGAGGAACAGGCAGAAGGATGAAAAGAGAATGAAAGAAATCCCTATCAACTCTAAATTTGGAAAAAGCAGCCCAGTTATTATGTTGCAGTGTATTAAATTATGGGCTAAAGAAAGAACAGGTTTGGGGCGCCTGGGTGGCTCAATCGGTTAAGCATCTGCCTTCAGCTCAGGTCATGATCCCGGAGTCCTGGGATTGAGTCCTACATTGGGCTTCCCACTTAGCGGGGAGTCTGCTTCTCCCTCTGCTCTTCACTCTGCTCATGCACACTCGCTCTGTGTCTCAAATAAATAAAATCTTTAAAAAAATTAAACCAGTAATTAAGAAAAAAAGAACAGGTTTTACTCATTCAACCAACTTACAGGAGGAAGTGACTACAGAGAAGAACATGGCTTATTATGTTAATGATTATGGAGTTTAGATAAAAGTAAGGAAAGAGATGACTGATATACTAAAAAAAATCCTTTTCATTCATTCATTCACTCATTTATTCAATATTTATTTAGTACATATCTATCAGGTAATTAGCATTAATCTATGTATCTCCTGACACAGAGCTGAAGCTCAAATATTTACTGAAGCAAAAAAAAAAAAAAAAAAAAAGGAGAGAAGGAAGAGAAGAACTTGTACTGGACTCTGAAAGGCAGAAATTCTTCGTGCAGGCAGAAGTGGGGAAGAGTGGGGGAAACAGTGGCAAACACATGGAGATGACAAATAACAAAATATAATTGGTATGTAACAGAGGGATTACATGGGATGGTGGGAAATAAAATTAGAAAGCAATGCAGATTATAGCGAATCTTAGAAGCAACATTAAAAATTGAGACCGGGACACCTGAGTGGCTCAGTCAGTTAAGCATCTGACTCTTGATTTTGGCTCAGGTTGTGATCTTGGGGTCCCGGGATTGAGTCCCACCTCGGGCTCCCTGCTCAGTGGGAAGTCTGCTAGGGATTCTCTCCCTCTCACTCTGCCCCTCCTGCTTGTTCTCTCTCTCTCTCAAATAAATTAATCTTTAAAAAGTCCCTTATTGAAGATATATAATTTCTTTATCTAGAATCCTGAATATCAAAAACTATTTTTCCTCTGTGTATTACACACAAATGCACACACATGCACACACAGTTGCTGCCACACAAATGTAATTTTTCCCATTTTATTTTCTAACTTGATTACTGACATCTACATACATGATATTCATTTTTGCACATTTATTTTTACTGATCTTATTGAACTCATAATTTTTAATAGGTTTAAAGTTGATGTTCTGGAATATAACACAATCATATGGAGTTGATATGAATACCTTTGTCAATATTTCTACCTTTTAAAGATATTTATATCCCATTTTGTTTTCTTCTATTACTAATTGGCTACACCTTTTGGAACCACGTTGATTATTATAGTGAAGATGGTAATTCTCATCTTGTTCCGATCTTAAATGAAGCCACTGATATATTTCAGGTCAAGGACTAACAAAATCAGATTTGCATTATGGAAAGCTCTCCCCAGGAGCAGCGCTGAGAATCCGTGGAATGATGCAAAGAGCTTAGAGACCAGTTAGGAGATTACTGCAGCAACCACGGCAGAGATACAATAAATTACCTAAGGCAGTGGAGCTCGAAGGGAATGGTCCAGATTTCAGAGATATAGGTGAGGAGCAATTTATAAACTTGAGACCCACTTGAATTTAGGGAGACAAGAAAACTAGGATGACTTCTCAGGTCTGGTCCATCATGCAATCAATTGTACAGTTAGGAATATCAGAGGAAAGGTAAGACATCTATTGCAACCACACAGTAAATGCAACTGGATAAATGGGGCATGCATTACTAGCATATAATTAAATGAATTGGATATTAAAGGATATCTACGTTTTAAGGATGGTAAGGAAGAACCTGGAGATGAAGACATTTGGCAAAGTGGTAAAGAAGATGAGGTTAGTACAGTTAGCATTAAAGCAATAGGATGAGAAGATTTTTCTTTAAACAAATCTAAATCATATAGCTAAAGAAGAAGGAAGTCTGGGAAAAATGCTAACTTGGTTTTCATGGGTTTCCTGGCGACCTTTTTGGGCTTAACTTCAATTGAATGATGAAAGGGAGACAGATACAAGGGCATAAAAAGAGAATGTTGATTTTGAGAGAGTAAAAGCAACAGGTAAACCTACTAATTCTTGATGTCTAATAATGGAAGAAAAGCAAATTTTACTGGTATGAAGATAGGACAGTGAGGTCAAGTGAGTTTTGAAAATAGAGAACAGAACTGACTGAAGATCTAAAAGCACAGTGAACATCGAGGAAACAAAGACCTGTATGGAGAAGCCAGTGAGAAAATCAGGAATCCATTGGAAAGGGGAGAAACAGAGATTGAACATAAATATTGTGAGGTGACAGAGCTGGAAGAAGATATTAATTCTTATCTATTTTTACAATCAAGTAGCAAGTAAGGTCACGTGCCCAGAGTGTTAATGATACTGTGGGAGGCTGAGAAAAGATGTTATGGAGAATGGGCTAGAAAATCAAAATGACTTCAAATGTAAGTTGAGTAGGACCAAGAGCCCAGATGAAATTTTTGTGAAAAAAAAATTTGTAGTGTGCTAAGTCAGCATTTTTGCTTGGTTTCTCAGAAGCAATGACAATGAGTAAGAAAGTAGGTGATTCAGGATTGGGAGCCGAGGCAGCAGAGACTAAGATGTCAGTCATTCTGGAAGCTCTCACTGCAAGGGTTGTCCACGAAGCACAGTAGGTGGTAGACAAAGGTTAACACATCCACCTTAGGGATGCACCAAGGTCCTACACCAAGCTGGGCCGAGGAATGTTTTACAGCTAGGGGAAAACAGGCCCTTGTTATATAATTTTCAGCTAGAAATCACACAATTCTGAAAGCATCAAAGAGGAAACAACAGGGACTAATGCCTGAGGACACTGGATGCTTCTGGCACATGTTCTTTTCAACTCCTAAGCTAGTCTGTGACAGATGCAAAAATTATCACCTCAGATAAAAGATGGTAAGGACTTAGTTATCTTAACTACCAATAATGCTGGTCTCCTTTTAAAACTGAATTTTCCAACTTCATACTGAGAATCACAAAATATGCTCATCCACTGTCAGCCTGTAAAGCTGGTATCTGAGATTGTGGGAACAGAGATCTCAATAAAAATATGAGCTGAATTTTTATTTTTTATTTTATTATTATTTTTTAAAGATTTTATTTATTTATTTGACAGAAAGAGACAGTCAGAGAAAGAGGGAACACAAGCAGGGGGAGTAGGAGAGGAAGAAGCAGGCTCCCAGCAGAGGAGCCTGACGTGGGGCTCGATCCCCTAACACTGGGATCACACCCTGAGCTGAAGGCAGATGCTTAACGACTGAGCCACCCAGGCGCCCCTGAGCTGAATTTTTAAATGACACCTAATTTTTAAAAATTTCTTTACAAATTTATTTTTTTAATTCAGATTAACTAACATATTACATTAGTTTTAGGTGTACAACATAATGCTTCAAAATACATGACTTTTTTGGGCTTAACCTCAATTGAATGAATTAAATTGCTTATTTTTTTTTTTTTTTGCTAAAATGTCAACAAAGTCAAAGATACTTTTAAAAACACGTCTATGGAACTAGTTTAAATCAGAGCCAAATCTAAGCATCTTCCACTGAAACAAAATAAAAATATACAAATTTCTTTTGACTTTTTTAAAAAAATCGTTATAAAATGCATACATGTTCCTATCATGGATAGTCTAGGATATTCACTCATTAAAGATTATATTTACCAAGAATTTTAGGAGTCCCAGAAGATAGATTTACATATGTAATATAACCACAACTATGAAAAACATGCATACATATGGGAAACGACTGGAAGAGCAGTTACTTTTGGGAAGGATGGGGGGGCAAGATGTGGAAGGAAGCAGAAGAGAACTTTCTGGGATTCTGGTAGGGTTATATATATTAACCTGAATGCTGGTTACTCAGGTGCAGTCATTTCTTGATAACTTATTAAGCTGCTCACTTAAAACATGTGTATTTTCCAACAAGGATGTTATACTTCAAATAAAAATTTCTAAAAAGAAAGACTGAAAAGAAACATATTAATATGGTATAACAGAGATTCTTTCTACAGTGGAAGGACCATGGGTAATCTTTTCTCTTCTGAATGTAATTTCCCAATTTCATCATGAGAAAAAAGATTAACTATATTAAACATATAGAGATTCTATTTTGGAATGAACTAATAAAGTCTACTTTAAAAGAGATTAAAAAGAGAAATAACTGTCTCCCAAAAGGCATGTGTAACAATATGTAAACCTATATCCAGATTATAAATACTAAACTAAATATCAATGAGCATTCAAAGGAGCAGAGTTGATACTACAGAGCACAAAGTCAGGAATTCTAAAAATATATTAATACAGAAAATCCCAATTATACAAATGGGTATGTTACAGGTCCAGAATCATACGCCTAAAAACAGAAAAAGGGTATCCAATTTAGAAATAATAAGGATATGAAAGAAAAGAGAAAATGCCAGGGCTGTACAAATCACGATCAGAGGGAAAAAATCAAAGAAAAATTTTCTGAACTGAAAGGTAACTTTAGCCTAATGGTTAACAAGAGAGGGGATAGAGCATTTCTCAGCAATTATCCTCAAAGAATGACCCTAGATACTTATTTGTCAAGTTTTAAACCTTTAAAGACAAGATCTTATGTTCGCCAGGAAGAAAGGAGGTATAATATAAGAATGCTTTTGGACCTCATTTTTCAGATCTCCAAGAAAGAAGAAGCTAAAAAGAAAGAGGAATTATAAATATAAGAACTCAGATAAATCTCTTTTAAGATAGAGAATATATTAAGACACAAAGACCTAAAGTAATGTCAGCAAAGTCCAACAGCTGTTAAGATCACAAGAGACAAGTTTTTGAAAACAGATGGAAAGTAGGTACTTTCTAAGAGAATAAAATATGAACAAAGGGTGAAATTAATATGCAGTCAGTAAACTGAACCACATATTATGAGAATAAAGGATAAATACGTCAAAAATAACGTAAACTACCAGCTCTACCAACAAAAGGTTAATGTGATAGATATTAAATGGTTACAAATTCTTTGTAGCTACTCCCATCAAGAAGTGGAGTCTATTTTTCTTACTCTTTGAATCCGAGCTGGCCTCATGACTTGCTTTGCAACAGATGGACTGCTGCGTGAACTTCTAAGTCTAGTCCTGGAGATGCCTGGCAGCTTTTACTCTTGCCCTGTTGGAAACCTACAACCGCTAAGTAAAGAAGCCTGGGCTCATCTGGAGACACATGACTCAGGACGACAATCAGCAATGCACCCTAAACATGTGTGTGAGGCCTTCTTAGACCACCCAGCTCCAGTTAAGTCACCCAATGACTGGAGTCACATGAAGGACCCCAAGTGAGACCAACAGAACTGCTTGGCTGAACCCAGCCCAAATTGCTGACTCATAGAATTGTAAGCAATGAAAAACTGATGTTTAAGCCATTAAGTTGTGGGAGAGTTTGTTAGCAATAGATAACTGAGATAAAATAAGTGAGAGAAAAATAGGGACATACATCAAGAACTTGATCTCCCATATCTCCCTACAAGGGAGTTTAATGCTACTTGGCAAAAACATAAATTAATACTATAAACAATACAAATGTTTGTGTTAAAATGTATTCATGCTAGATATGTAAAGAAAAATAGTGGTTGAGGTCATCATCTTAGTTTGATAAAAAGAAGAAGAGGGGCACCTGGGTGGTTCAGTCAGTTAAGCGTCTGTCTTCACCTCAGGTCACGATCCCTGGATCCTGGGATGGAGCCCCATATCACGCTCCCTGCTTAGCCAGGGGGTGGGGGTGGGGGTCTGCTTCTCCCTTGCCCTCTGCCCCTACTCCCTGTGTTCTCTTGCTCTCTCTCAAATAAATACAAATCTTAAAAAAAAAAAAAAGGAAAAAAGAAGAAGAAATTTTTAAAGATAAATTTCAGGGAGAAGAACAGACAAACTCGTCACTGAAAATATTAGACGGAAAGTAACAAGATCCTAGATCTTGGGAGTTAGAAAAGCCTCTTCTTCGAATCCCAAATCCAATAGGTTACAAAGTCAGGAAGTCTGGACCTAGTGCATTTCTCAAAGTCTCTCACATATCTACCATATTTAATCTTTTAATTTGAATGTTTAGACCATTTACATTTTTCCTTTCCCTTTCCCTTTCCTTTTCTTTTTTCTTTTCTCCTTTCCTTTCTTCTTTTCTTTTCTTTCCTTCCTTCCTTCCTTCCTTTC
>NC_048227.1:82891919-82914100 GCF_002007445.2 Ailuropoda melanoleuca | reverse complement strand
TTCTTCTCTTCTCTTCTCTTCTCTTCTCTTCTCTTCTCTTCTCTTCTCTTCTCTTCTCTTCTCTTCTCTCTTTTCTTTAGCAAGCTCTATACCCAACATGGGGCTTGAATTCATGACCCTAAGACCAAGAGTTGCATGCTATATCAACTGAGCCAGCCAGGCACTCCTAGACTATTTATATTTAATATAATTGTTGAAATAGTTTGACTTAAAGACTTCCACATATAAGATCGTATCCTTGCTAAAGAGAGATTAACTTTACTTCTTTTTTTCCAATTTAGACGCCTTTCTTTTTCTTGACTGACTGCTCTAACTAAAACTTCCAATACTATGTTTAATAGAAATGGTGAAAGCAAGCACCTTGTCTTATTCCTGATCTTAGAGGAAAAGCTTTCAGTTTTTCACCACTGGGTATGACGTTGGCTGTAGGTTTTTATATACAAGTTTTATTATGCTGAGGTAGTTATTTTTTATAATTATCTTCATGATTGGCTTAATAGTTATAGCTCTTTTTCTAAAACTTTTTAGATGTTAACATAGGGTTCATAAACATCTTGAATCTATCACAATCTACTTCCAAATACTGTATCACTTCACATATAGTAATAACTTCATTACAGTATACTTCCAATTCTTCCCTCATTTCATTATTGTCATTCATTTTACTTCTGCATATACTATGAACTCTATAATATACTATATGCAAATACATTGCACACAATACTATTTTTGCTCTAGGCAAAAATTTTCAGAGTGATAAAATTTGAAAGTGTCTTGTATATTTACTTCATTTTTGCCATTTCCAGTTACTTTATATTCTTCTTCTTTCTTTCCTTCCCTCCCCTTCTTTCTCCTTCCTTCTTTCCTTCCTTTCTTCCTACCTTCTTCCCTTTCTCCCTTCCTCCCTCTGTCTGCCTCTTTCTTTTCATTTTGGTCTGGGTATATTTCTTCTGACATTTCTTGTCAGATATGCTCTCAGCTTTTGTCTGTCTGAAGCTTCCTTATTTCCTCTTTTTTTTTTTTTAATGATTTTATTTATTTATTTGAAAGAAAGAGAGCAGAGCCTGTGAGAGAGCACAAGCAGTGGGGGGGGGGCAGAGAAAGAGGGAGAAGCAGACTCCCTGCTGAGCAGGGAGCCTGACATAGGGCTCGACCCCAGGACCCCAGGATTGTGACCAGAGCCAAAGGCAGATGCTTAATCAACTAAGCCATGAAGGACCCACCTCTATTTCCTCTTTATAGTCAAGATTCCTCTTTATATTCTTCATTTCGTACTTTAAAAAGACATTCCTCTGTCTGGTGGCTTGCATAGTTTCTGATAAGAAGTCTTCTGTAATTCTTATCTGGATGTTTCTGGGTATAATGTTTCTTTCTTTTGTCTGTTTTTAATATTTTCTCTTTACTTTTGGTTTTTAGCTGTTTGAATATGGGTATGCCTTGATGTGTTGTTTTGTTTGTTTAAATCCTGTTTAGGGTTCCCTAGGATTCTCAAACCTGTGATTTGACTTTCATTATTTTGGAAAAATCTCTTTAAATATTTCATCTTCCCTCTTTGCTCTTTCTTCTTCAGGACTCCGATTACATATATGTAAGAACACCTGATATTATCCCACAGATGCTAGATGCTCTGTTCTCTTTTATTTCCCTCATTCTTGTTTTCTCCTATTGTTTCAGCTTGGTAGTTTCTAGTGACTGATCTCTCAATTCACTGATGAGTCTTCTGATGGGCATATTGAAGAACTGCATCTCTGATACTGTACTTTCAAAAATTACTATTTTTTATATGACTCTTTCTTATATTTTTATTTCTCAGCTGAAATCCCTCATCTGTTCACACCTATTGCCCACCCTTTCCACTAGATACCATTTGTAGAGCAGCTGGGTCTTCTATGCTCTGCCAAAAGTAAAACAGTGCTGGTGTCCCATCTCTCCTTGGAAGGAGGCCTCTGTCTTCCTTAGATTTGCGGCTACTTGTTTGCCCTGCTACCTCAGCTTTCTGATGAGTTCACAGAAAGTCTGATTCTGTAGTTTATCTGCCTTTCTCTTATTTTTACAGTGGAAATAATGCTTTTTCATCTTTTCACATCTTAGGGAAAATTAGAATGTCCATTCCTTTTTTTAAAAACATCTTCACTGAGATGTAATTTAAATACCATAAAATTCACCCATTTTAAGTGTACAATTCATTGATTTTTAGGATCTTTACAGGGCTGTTCCGCTATCACCATAATCCAGTTTTAGAACATTTCTATCACTCCCAAAAGATCCATCTGCAAACAATCCCCATTTTCATCCCCTACCCCAGATAACCACTAATCTCCTTTCTATCTCTACAGGCTTGCCTTTTGTGGACATTTTATATAAATGAAATTTTATATTATACAATCTTCGTGTCTAGTTTCTTAGCATAATGCTGTGGAAATTCATCCACGTTGTAGCATGTATCAAACTGTTCCCTCTTATTCCTGAATAGTATTCCATTGTATTGATATACGACATTTTGTTTATCCATTCAGCAGCTGGTTGACATTTGGATTGCTCTCACTTTCTGGCTATGAACATTCACGTACAAGTCTTAGTGTAGATCTATATTTTCACTTCTTTTGGTTAGATATCTAAGAGTGTAAGTGCTGAGATGTATGGTAAATTTACATTTAACTTTTTAAGAAACTGTCAAACTTTTCCAAAGTGACTGCAACACTTTACATGTCCACCAGCAATACATGGGAATGTCCCCTTTCTTGAACCACTTTCTTCTTTGAACTTCAAAGATGCTATACTTTTGTAGTTAGTCTTTTACCTCACTGACCATTCCTTCTCAATCCACTTGGCCAGATTCTCTCCTTTCAGACTCCTAGAGTTTCTTCTGGGCCTCTTCTTCATTTATATACTCTCTAGATAATTTTAATCTGCCCCTAAACTTTTAAAATCATTTGCATGCCAAAAACTCCTGAATTTGTTTCTGTTGCCCCAAACTCTTCCCTGAGGTGGATAAGCCTAAATCTGTTTACCTAGCATCTCCATTTGAATGTCTAACAGGAGACCTCTCCAACATAACTCTTGATTGTTCCCTATCCCAAATCATCTCCTCTTCCCCATCTCAGTAAATTAAACCATTGCCCACCTTGGTTTCTAGGTCCAAATCTTAGGAGTAATCATTGATTTTTCTGTTTCTTTCACAGTCTATTTCTAACCCATCAGCAAATCCCACTCACTATCTCTGAAGTAAACCATGTGAAATTTCCAGTAATTTTCTATGGTTCAATCTAATATATTATGAATATAATATAGCTCTTAGATTTTAAGTCACCATTATCTTTTTTTTTTAAGATTTTATTTATTTATTTGAGAGAGAGAGAGAGAAAGAGCACAAGTAGGGGGAGTGGCAGAGGGAGAGGGAGAAGCAGGCTCCTCACTGAGCAGGGGCCCCATTGTCTTGATCCCAAGACCTGGGATCCTGACCTGAGCCAAAGGCAGACACCTAACTGACTGAGCCACACAGGTGCCCCTTAAGTCACCATTATCTTTTGCCTGCATTACTTCAAGAGACTCTAAGCTGCCCTCCCAGCTTACAGTCTTGCCTGTCTTCTATTCTGCCACACACACAGAATGATTTTTTTTTTTTCAAGTAGGCTCCATGTTCAGCATGGAGCCCAGTGCAGGGCTTGAACTCACAACACTGAGATTAAGACCTGAGCTGAGATCACAAGTTGGATGCTTAACCAAATGAGTCATCCAGGTGCCTCCAGATTGATCTTTTAAAAGCACAAATCACTGGACAGGCACATGTAAAAGAATGAAACTGGATCACTACTTTACCCTATATACAAAAATTAACTCAACATGGATTAAAGACTTGAATGTAAGATTTGAAACCATAACACTCCAAGAAGAAAACACAGGTAGTAAGCTCCTTGACGTGTGTCTTGGAAACAAGTTTTTGGATCTGACTCCAAAAGCAATGACAAGGGGAATTACATCAAACTAAAAAGCTTCTGTACATTAAAGGAAATAATCAACAAAATGAAAAGGCTGAATGGGAGAAAATATTTGCAAATCATAGATAAGGGGCTAATATCCAAAATATATAATGAACTCATACAACTCAAAAGCAAAAACACACACAATCCAATTAAAAAATAGGCAGAAGCTCTGAACAGACATTTTTCCGAAGAAGAAATAGACGGCTAACGTGAAAAATACTCAACATTACTAATCACCAGGGAAATGCAAATCAAAACCACAATTAGATATCACCCCACACCTGTTAGAATGGCAATCATCAAAAAGACAAGAAATAATAAGTGTTGGCAATTATGTGGAGAAAAGGGAACTCTAATAAACTATTGGTGGGAATGTACATTGGTGTAGCTGCTATAGAAAACAGTATGGAAGTTCCTTAAAAAATTAAAAATAGACCTACCATATAATCCAGCAATTTTACTTCTTGGTATGTATCCAAAAAGAATGAAAATACTAATTTCAAAAGATATATGTACCCCTATGTTCACTGCAGCATTATTTACAATAGCCACAATATGAAAACAACTAAGTGTCCATCAATGAATAAATGGATAAAGAAAATATGGTAGGGGTATGTATGTATGTATGTGTATATATATACACACATATATATGTGTATATATATACACACACATATGTGTGTATATATATACACATATATATGT
The DNA here is from genome assembly GCF_002007445.2 of Ailuropoda melanoleuca. NCBI lineage: Eukaryota > Metazoa > Chordata > Mammalia > Carnivora > Ursidae > Ailuropoda > Ailuropoda melanoleuca. The sequence goes on along the minus strand of NC_048227.1, from coordinate 82,909,412 downwards.
GTGTATATATATACACACATATGTGTGTGTATATATATACACACACAATAAAATTAAGCTATAAAAAAGAATGAAATCTTGCCATTTGTGATAATATTATGTTAAGATAAATCAGACAGAGAAAGAAATACCATATGATTTCACTTACATATGGGATCTTAAAAGACCCCAAAACCAAAAAACAAAGCAACCAAGCTCAAAGATACAGAGAACAGATTGGTGGTTACCAGAGGTGAGGGGTAAGGAGTGGAAGAAATGGATGAAAGGGTTCAAAAGGTACTAACTTCCAGTTATAAAATAAGTAAGTCTGGGGATATAGAATGGTACAGCATGATGACAATAGTTAATAATACTGATTATATATTTGAAAGTTTCTAAGAGAGATCTTAAAAGTCCTCATCACAAGAAAAATGTTTTTTTAATAACTGTGTGATGACAGATGTTAACTAGATTTATTGTGGTGATTATTTTGCAATATATACAAAAGTCAAATCATTATGTTATATACCTAAAATGTCAATTATACCTCAATAAAGAAAATCCACAAATCAATTTCTATCATTCTTCTGCTTTTCAATATCCAATGGCAATTACAAAGAAAATCAAACACAGTATGGTCTACAGGTCCCTCCACAATTTGGCCCCTGCCTAGTTCCTATCATTTTCCCCCTCATTCAGTAGGCTCCAGCCACCCTGGCCTTCTTCCTGTCCCTTAATAATAACAAACCCTTTATCATCCCAAGGACTTGACTGCTGTTTCCTCTGTGAAAAACACTCTTCCCTTAGATTTTGGATGGCTGGCTTCATTTCATTATTCAGCTATCAGCTCACATTTCACTTTTCTTAGAGTCTTCCCCAGACCACTTAAGCAAAAGTACACCATCATTCTCTAACAAACGCTCCAATTCTGAATAGAATTTATTACTCTATGAAATCATCTTTTGGTTTATTATTTGATTTCTCCTATATATGTAAGCTCCATGACAGCAGGAACCTAGTCTGCTTTGTTCACTGGTCTATTCTTAGTGCCTAGAACAATGCCTAGCCTTCAGTAGGCACCTGGAAATATGAATGAATGCATATTTTCCTAAAACATCATTTGCTTCTCTCTGTTTTAGCATTTATCACAGTACACTGTAATTACCTGTCCTACACAGCTGTAGTTGATACTCAATAAATGTGACCAAATAAAAAGAGAGAAGCAGTGTCAAAGAGCATTAAAAGAAACAGAAAAATAGATAACTCTGAAATAATACTTTCAAAAGATTAAAAATACATTAATAATAAAGATACATTAATTTAAAAAACTCTTTAATATTTCATTTGTATGACTTACATATGAAAAATGTAGGTCATTTTTACCTACATAGCAAAAATTATATAAAGCAAAGTTGATAAACCTTGAAGGATGGGGGAGAAATGTAAAATTTAGTTGAGAATCCCAACACTCAATTTTAAAAAATATGACAAGTAAACAAATATATTTTCTTAAATCTAATGTTGAATAATATACCATAAATAAAGAAGAAACAATTTCTTTCATTCTATAGTACTAGCCATGTTCCCTTCCATCCCAGGGTCTGTGATATACTATTACTTTTGCCTATTTATGATATTCCTTTGTCTCTTCACCAGTTAACACTTACTCATTCATCAGATCTCAGATGAGCCTCACTTCCTTACAGATGTTTTATAAAGATCAAATATCTACCCTGATTATGAACTTTTGAGGAACAAAGTATGTCTCCTTCATAGGCTTGTCACATTCATTTGTGAGATTAACTGATACAATGGTAGACTAAATGCTTTATGAAGACAGGGCCCACGTTTACTTTCATTCCTCACTGAATCCACAGTACTTAGTACAAGTCCAAATATGAAAATATCTGTGGAAAGAGTAAATGAATGAGAGAGAGTGGTCTTATTTTTAAGGTCCCTCCTAATCCCAAGATTCTGTCCCACTATGCATTAACTCAGTGGAGATTCCTTGTACAATTGAACTGTACATTATGCCATTGAACTTGATGCTTTTTTAGAGCTCAAAGACTTCTGCTTCTCCATTCCTATTTGCTCTCAATAGCAATTATTTCCTTAGTACAAATGGAATTTGGTTATTCAACTGGAAGAGATGGGTGGCAGTCACTAGACTATAAAATATATATATATATATATATATATATATATATATGACCATGTGATAAAATCTCTTGTTATTTAAGAGATTTTAAAATATGATTAATACAAAATGATTAATAAATATGATTAATAAATCCTCTGAAACCAAAGTTCCTTTTAATAAGGTGGTCTATGTGCAGAGGATTTAGAAAACACTTGGCGCTCTGGGCAAGGACCTGCCAGGACCAATGTACACTGAGGAGGCCAGTTTGGGACGCATAAAGTGCAGGTTAACAGAACTATATAAGAAGGAAAATATTTACTTAGGGTCCTTTGGCAGTGCCACATTTCAACAGGTACGTTGCAACTCTTTTTTAACTAGGACAGCAAACAGGTATGATTATTTTATTAAAAATCATCTACAGTAAATGTATTTCTCAATAAAAGGAACTAGTTCTTCTGAAGCACATTGTATTTACGTGAAAAATAATGCTATTTCGCCCATCACTATTTCAGTTTCTTCTCAGATGCCATTAAATCATTTAAAAACAATTATTCTAATGTTAATGAGAATATTCTAATGTCTAATAAGAATATTTTATGTATATATTTTTTTGAGAATATTTTATAATGAGAATTGTCTTAAGTTCCTAAAATTAAAAAATCAAGTATCCATTTAAACTTAAGAATATAGTAATGAGGGGCGCCTGGGTGGCACAGCGGTTTGGGCTTCTGCCTTCGGCTCAGGGCGTGGTCCGGGCATTGTGGGATCGAGCCCCACATCAGGCTCTTCCTCTATGAGCCTGCTTCTTCCTCTCCCACTACCCCTGCTTGTGTTCCCTCTCACTGGCTGTCTCTATCTCTGTCAAATAAATAAATAAAATCTTTAAAAAAAAAAAAAAAGAATATAGTAATGAGAAATGGGATTTGCTTTTGTTCCAAGTTCTAAAATTCATCATAAAAATATAATTTCTCAGTCACACTCTAGAATTTCCACATATTATTTTGTGGCATGACTATGCTGGTGTTCTCACATGTGTTATAAAGTGTCTAATCATTCAACATACTGTGGTGTTTCTGACCTGAGTTTATAATTTCCAAAACTGAAACAGCATTAAAAAAACCCCTGAAGAATATTTAAAGTCCAAAATATTGACTGTCAAGTTCTCAAGAGAACAAAAGGGTGCAAATATGAAGTTTATTAATATTTTTTAAGATTTATTGTTAGAGAAAGAGTGCAAGTACGCACATGAATGGGGGAGGGGCAGAGGGAGAGCAGTCGACTCCCCACTGAGCACAGAGCCTCACATGGGCTTGATCCCATGACCCTGAGATCATAACCTGAGACAAAATCAAGACTCCATGCTTAACCGACTGAGCCACCCAGGCGCCCCTTAAGTTTAATTAAAACAGCCATTCTACTCTACTGGGTTCCCCACTGGAAGCCTCTCTTTTGACATGAGGTGTGGAGAGGATGGTGACAGTCCTGAGAGGAGAATGACCTACCCATCATCTCAACCTCAGTGAGACAGCTGAATCCAGAACCACACTTTTGACTCTCACCGACCTTTGAGGACAAGCCATCCCCATTCCATTTTTCTCCTGTCACCCTTTCTACTGGGAGAGGTCTACTCAAACGCTCAAGTTTATATAACAAAAGAGATAAAGTTAATTAAGTAAATGTACTTTGTTCTGCCCTAAAAGCAAAAGTCTGGTCCAGACAGCAGCACACGCCCTGCAGAGGGCTAGTTGCAAACCATATGCTAAGAAAAACATGAGGAGATCACACCCATTACCTGAGTAGGACTCTGAAGACTTAAGTCTAAACCACAAGTAAACTCCGTATGATGTTCCACTGTTTCAAGAAGAGGGTCAGGTTTTGAAAAGTTCCAGAATCTGTGAATATAAACAGAAAAAAATCATTTTAGCGCTAACACTACCCAAAAACGGACCTAAGAGAAAACAGATATTTACCATAGCAGGGTCTTTAGCAAGATAGCTTCAACCAATTCATAAATACAGAAGCCCCCTATTGATCTACATAAAAAAAAATCTAATACAGAAAAATATGTACTCCATTCTATTATATAAAAAAACAAAATTATTAATCAATCTACCCTTGTAAAAGATTATTCCCACTAGTATACCCTGTAGGACAGAAGCTTAACAAGTTTTAGTTTGAAAAATTTTTTAATATTGCACAAGGACATTTAAGACGAGAGATACTGTAGCAATTTCTAAAAGCATTCATGACTGTAAAATAAGGATATTGGATTACACGAACTCTAACATTTTGTGATTTTTAAATACTTCATTTCTCAACAACTGATATGAAAAGATCTTAGGTTTAATTTACATTTCAACAGCAATTCAAATTCTTTAAAAAGAATCTCTTCTCTTATGAAAATCTCGTTAATTCTGAAAATCTTTTTTTTCTTTCTTTTTTCTTTTTCTTTTCTTTTCTTTTTTTTTTTTTTGAGGCACAGCCTTTCTTATAGATTCCACAGCAGTGTAATTTCTAGAGTCAAGAAACTGAAATGTGTTTTCCTGGGCCAATATTAAGTATTCTATTTATCCTCTATAGACTGGGAGTGGTAATATTTACCATAATATGCCTCTGATTTCTACTATACAGATAGGAACTTGGCCCTTTTCTCAACATGCAAAATAGTACTTTATTTCTAAAGCTTTATTTGCTCATCATCTTTCTTATTTGACTCTAAACACTCCATAAAAATGGCACATTCAGGATCATAGAGTCATACTCCAATTCAGCCTCCCTAATGATCTGCAACATGGAACACACTGAAGGTTTAGCAGATCTCTCTGAAAGAGAGTAAATACACAGAACCAACAGTCATAGTTTGTTTAACCTGGTGGTATTATTTCCCTAATAAATACAGGGTTGGTCTTATTAAGTTTGAAAAGGATTGTTGCTATGGATAAACCACTGTGTGGGTACCAGAGAGACAATGAATAAATAGCTCATTTATCAGATTACTGAAATCTACAAAATATTTAAGGAGAGTGATTTTACTTTTGAAAATTTCCTGTTCAAACAAATGAGGGAACAGGCTGCAGTCCTTCTCAGAAATCATAATAGTGGCCTCCACTGTCTTTGCGTATTTGTTCCTTTGGGTCTAGAGACAGATACTGTACTGAAATCTAATTTTCTAGATTTCGATAATGTTTATATAAGCAAAAGTAAATAAGTCATCATGTAATTTCGTTTCTAGAACATGGTTATTCACTGATTTGCATTATTTGAAACAGTAATCAAATGATTTGTATATACCCACTATGTTCCAAAAAATATTCAAAATGGTTTTAAAAATGAGTATTTAATATGGCTGAAAAATGAGTTAAAGAGAAAGGATAGGAAAGTAAATTTGAACCTGCAATGAGACGATAAACAAAAATAAAGAGCATCCTCAACATCTCTGAAGGAAACACAGAGATATTACTTCATAGGCTGCTATTCATGAATCAATGGTATCACCCCAAAGGACAGGGTAGTAGAATCATTCTATGGGACGGTCAATTTAATCTAGGTATTCAGCTTTCTGACTTCATTTGGGATTTAGATTCTACTTCAATAGAATAGATGAGCATCTGCCTTTAGACCAACCATAAAAATTTGTTTGTGAATTTCAGCAGAACTTTTTAAGGATAATAAAAAGCAAAAGGATTCATTTCTACCCTCCAGACAAGTTCCTGGGATGCAGTTTTTGTTATTATTTTGTTGTTTTGAGCTAGCTAAAGAAAAGGCGGCACTTACAGACAAAACAGGTGGGCCTTATGAAAATTAGGATGCCCAATAAGAATGCATGGGTGAAAACATCCAACTTTAGCTTTAAAATATGGTAAGGGAAGTCACTCATGCAGGAGGGCTGAAATTCTACTCAAAAAGCCAAGCTGGGGGCGCCTGGTTGGCTAAGTCCGTAGACTGAGTGACTCTTGATCTCTGGGTCATGAGTTCAAGACCCACATTGGGTATAGAGATGACACAAATAAATAAAACTTAAAAAAAAAAAAAGTAAAGCTGAATTTGCTCTAATACATAGTTTAAAAGGCAGTCAAGATGCCATATAGCTCCACACCAGAGTCATACTCATCCTAACTTTAACCTGGGAAAAATGATGTGCAAAACCCTCATCAAACAAGATGTATCCTACAACTCAAAGGATACTATTTGGTGAAGGGAGGGTTAGTCTAACGAATGTCATAAAATGCTACTGGCTTATTACATCAGTTCACGGCTCTGATGGAAATTATGTAATACACGAATTATGCCTATTATGCATATGATAGTACAAAAATTATGAGAGGTTCATTTCCAGCAGAATGTCTGACTAGGTGTCTAGAACAACATTCTTACTGAAAAAAAAAAATCCTAGATAATAACATAAAAACAGCCACCACCACAGGGGCACCTGGGTGGCACAGTGGTTAAGCGTCTGCCTTCGGCTCAGGGCGTGATCCCGGCGTTGTGGGATCGAGCCCCACATCAGGCTCCTATGCTATGAGCCTGTTTCTTCCTTTCCCACTCCCCCCGCTTGTGTTCCCTTTCTCGCTGGCTGTCTCTATCTCTGTCGAATAAATAAATTAAAAAATCTTTAAAAAAAAAAAAAACACCACCACAAAAATTTCATAAAAGCATCAGTGAGGAGCACTCAGGTCAAAAGGAAGCCCAAAGCTCAGAGCAGCACATCGACCATGAGCCAGCTTTTGCCTCAAGAGGGTCTGCTGAACAGGGAGAGCTGGAGCTTCGATTTTGTAGACCTCGAGGGGATCAGGAGCCAGAAAAATCAGAAAGATTAATACTAATATTTATAATTTAATAATAATTTTCAGTAAGCTAAAATATCTTCACAAAAATATCAAGTTAAAGACAGTACATGGCACAAGCTCAGTTGAGAAAACCAAGCACTAAGCAAGGCGTCTATACACTGTAATTCATTTTTTCATCGCTAATGGCTTTTTTTAATAACAAAAGAAATATATGTATTTTTTTTCCTCATTCCCAATCTCCAATGGCAATCACTGTCAACAGTTCAATGGGGACAATTCCATAACTGTTCCATGTTTCTCCATTCCAGTTCCACCAGGAAAGGGCGAGCAGTAAGGAGGAGGGGGCATTTCTCCACCTTTTCTCATATTTGCAAGTAAGGTGGTGGGCAAGGTCTCTCCTTGTGATCTTCTGGAATCAAAGGTCCCATAAGTTCTATGTATCTTAAGGCCTTCATGTGCCTATCACACAAGTAAAAGAGGCTCCTTTTATTGGGAGAAGTCAGGCTCCATATATCATTCAGTGGTCAAATAAGGCATGTTACTGTTAAGGGCAATGTTTGTTTTGGTCCAGTACATATAAGACTTGGTGCCTTTTTGTCTCTTTGCTGATGAAATCACTGACTATTTAAGCTCTCTCATGGGAAGTAAATATACTGGACAGGCTTTCAATGATTAAAAATATTACAGAACTGTAGGAACATTTTTCATTTAAATTGGAGATGGAGAGAGAGAAAAATTCATCATAGTACAAAGTCTTGTTTGAGTTCCTTTTTTGCCTTCTGATTCCACACTTCTTTACCAAAGCAAGTATGTAGCACTGTGTTAAATAAAACATCCAAACTATTTCAAAAATTAAGCTGAAATTATGTTTTACTTTACTAAAATGTAATTTGAAATCCCTATACTAACTTCTGAAATTTAGCTAACATATGAGTTCAGAATAACATTGATAGTATTTTTAAAAATTCTTCTTTTTCCTTTCCTGTTCTTAAGAGTTGGTCCAGAATTCTCTGTGAGTCTTTCCTAACTACAAGAAGAAAAGATGGGAAAAAATGTTGGCTCCTTTTCCATGCCTTATATGTACATTAATTTTAGTCATGCTGAATTGTAATTATTTTAGTCACATTAATTTTAGTTGTGTTTTTAAAATTCTAAGCAAATTGCACAATCATAATTCCGTTTGCACTGCTTCAGGCGAGTGTTCTCTAGAGTGATGAGCAAAAAATGTCACAACAGGTTGTTTTCTCGTTGCCTAATTACTTGTTCATTCAACAATTTGTGAGTCCCCGAATGTGCCAGGTCCTGTGCTGGGTGCCAGAAGTAAGAGAGATATGGTGGGATAGACTGACATTCTTTAAAATACCACAGAAACATAACTATCACTGCAACTGACAAGTGTCCCCAAAGACTATGCGGGATGGTCTAAGAATGACATTCTGGCGTGCTTGGGTGGCTTAGTTGGTTGAGTAGCTAACTCTTGGTTTTGGCTCAGGTCATGATCTCAGGGTCCTGAGATCAAGCCCTGTGTTGGGCTCTGTGCTCAGTGCGGAGCCTGCTTGAGATTCTCTCTCTGCTCCGCCTTGCTCCCGCTTTCTGTCTCTCTCAAATAGATATTTTTTAAAAAGAAGAATGAAATCCTGAGGAATTGACACCAAGCTGAAATCTGAAGGTTGATGAGATAGCCAGGTAGAGAGCAGCTGGCCCCTTGTCAGTAGGGAGCAGAAAGGCTCAGATCACACAGGTCTTTTAGCCCATGTGACGAATTTGGGATTTTCTCTTAAGTATAAAAAACAAAACCAAAGGAAACAAATAAAAAAATTAAAGGAGACAGGTGCCTGGGTGGCTCAGTTGGTTAAGTGTCTGCCTTCCTCTCAGGTCATGATACTAGGGTCCTGGGATAGAGCCCCATGTCGGGCTCCCCGCTCAGTGGGGATTCTGCTTCTCTCTCTCCCTCTGCCTGCCGCTCCCCCTGCTTGTGCTCGCACTCTCTCTCTCTCTCTCTGTGTCAAATAACTAAAATCTTAAAAAAAAAAAAACCCAAAACTGAAGGAGATTTATATACTCAGCTTTCTATTCTTTAAAAAAAATTTCTTAGTAGACTTTTAAATGTTATAGTAGTTTTAAATCTGGAGAACTTTTGAACAAAGTAGAGTTCCCACATAGTATGACCCCATGTAGTATAGGTCTAAAAAGAGAAAATACCAGCTTGGATTTAAGATGGTGACAGTGATGATGAAAAAAGGTTAATGGATTAGATACATGTACAGGCAGAAGAATTAATAGGACAGAAGAAACAACAACGATTAATGGAACAGGAAAAAAAATAAAGAATGATTCCTGTTTCTGGCTTCTATCATAGTACTTACAATACTTCCATGTATTCAGTTATTTATCCATCTTTTTTCCTCTAAAAGGCACTAAACTCCCTGAATTCAGGGACAGTGTCCTATTCTTCTTTGTATCTCTAGCATGCATAAAAGTATCTGACACATGGACACCCGAATAATGTTTCTTGAATGAATGAACAAAAAATAAATGTGAATATTAAGGACGAGATATATAGCAAAGGCCAACCTCACAAATAAAGTAACTTTAAATCACCTATAGGTATGGTTCCCAAATGATGGATCAGAGACTCATTCCTCTGCTTTGCTGAGGAATTTTTTCTGAAAATTCCAATTGAATAGATTTGTATGGAATCCAAAAATCCCTTCTCAGGAAATGGTGATGCTTAACCAAGTAGGTCTGGGAATTACCATCTTAAAGCAGCACTTCAACAGATACAGATTTGATAAATTCCCATTGGAAACAACAGTGAGAGCAAGCACTAGGCAGAAGGGGAGGCAAGGGAAAAAGCCAGTAGGGGGTAGTGGTTCTCAACCTTGACTAAATGCAATCAACTGAGAAACTTTAAAAAAAACTGATGTGTGAATGCTAGCCCTAAAAATTCTGATTTAATTGGGCTGATGTATGTCATGGGCATTGGGAGGTTCAAACATTCTCCAGGTGATTGTAATGTAGAGCCAAGGTTGAGCTTCTTGAGGGGGTAGGGGTGGGGGGCAGGGTGGCAGATATTACCGATTGAGAATCACTGATCTAGACCAGCAGGTTCTCCAACTTAACTTTGCATCAGAATTGCCTGAAGTGCTTGTGAAAAACAGATTTAGAAGGTGTGGAGTGAGGCTCAAGAAATTGCTTTAGAGGGGCGCCTGGGTGGCACAGCGGTTAAGCGTCTGCCTTCGGCTCAGGGCGTGATCCCCACGTTATGGGATCGAGCCCCACATCAGGCTCCTCCGCTGTGAGCCTGCTTCTTCCTCTCCCACTCCCCCTGCTTGTGTTCCCTCTCTCGCTGGCTGTCTCTATCTCTGTCGAATAAATGAATAAAACCTTTAAAAAAAAAAAAAAAAAAGAAATTNGAAATCAATTTCTTCCTGTTTCAGTTGGTAGTTTATAGGTTTCCAGAAAGGCCTCCATNGAAATTGCTTTAGAGATGAAACAATCCATCATGACACAGCTAATAAATGGCAGCCCCAATGTACAGACGCTACTGGCACCATGTCCAGTACTTTCTCTACTGAAAGCCATTTGCTTTTTTTCTGGGCCAGGCCAAGGAATCTGGAATATAGGTGGCCTGGGGCTCTTCAGGTAGTTCTGATTAACACCCTGAAAGTTCAAATGGCCCTGGACCAAGTCAGGCTTCCCCCATACTCCTCAAACTACATAGAAAATTCTATTAGCCAAAGCCCATGCCAACACTCCATTGGTCTGCCAGCTTACATTCAAAACCAATACCCTAAGAAAATTACAAGCTAGAATAAATCTGAATGCCTATGGCAAGGAGTTCAGAAATTTCCCTTTCTTCTGTTTTTTACATGCACATACTGGATCTCCCATCTAACTTGCTGTCCCTTCCTGACTTTTGAATCACTCAACTGATCAGCTCTTTCTGTAACCTCGCAGATCCCCATCTTTTGGAGGTGCAATCCTCCTGAGCAGAACACACAGAATGAATCATGGGCTTATTATTTTATTATCTGTATTGCTTTTGGAGGGGATTAAAACATAGAAATTATAGACTAGCAAAACAATCCTGTAAAGAGATAAACTTTCTTTCATTAACTAAAGAATATTTACCGAGCGCTAAGGCTCATTTGTTTGCATGACTACATTGGAGAGTTGTTTATTTTCGTAACTGGTAATGACCAAAATAAAGCTTAAAACTGAAAAATACTGTCTGCTAAATGAAAAAATATGATTAATTTCAAAGAACTACTGAACAATTTTCAAAGAACTTTTAGAACGACTCATTCACAAAAATCCAGAAACCATATTCACAAACTTTCAAGGTTAAATCCAGAATTCTAGAATTAAGATTCTCTACCAAAATAAATGCATTTTAATATTTCAGTTAAAACTTCAATTAGATCAGTATTTTAGGGGGACTTACTCCACTTCATCACAACAAACATTAAGCCCAGGAGCCATATACCACAAAGCCTAGCATACTTTGACAAATTAAAGAAAACCATTAGCTGATGGAAGGCTTGCTCTGAGTGTATTCACGGTTGCAATCCACGGGGATACAGGATGATTTTCTGAAGAATGCCACATCTCAACAAGAGGAGATAAAAGAAAGAAAAAAACCCCACAACTCTTAGAGGCTTTGTTTACTGTTCACTGGTACGAACTGGAGGATCATGAAACAATTTTGCGATCAAGTTTCAAACAACATCTTAAAAAAGAAACAAACTGGGAAGAACTCTATCTGACATGAAATAGTATCAGTATCTCAGGGATGAGAATGGTCTACGTTCAACCGAATTGTAAAGGGCACCAAAATGTGGCTACCCAGGTTAACTACCTCCCAAAATGTGGCAAAAGGTTATTTCATAGAAGCACAGACCACAGTGTGACTGGATGAGGCCGCAGGAGAACCTGGCGCCTAATGTTGAAAGACTAAACTGACACAGCAGCTGCTTGCCTGCTCCGGTCCTTTACCAGCCATATGCCTCTGAAATTCTTAATGTCCTCATCTCTGCAGCTAAGCATTTGTGAATAAACCCACTCAGGCTGTCAGGTTGTGGAATGTCTACACAGCTTACAAGGATCTCCTTTACTGAACAACTCTCTTATCAGTGGAGGACGGATATAGCGAGGGGGTGAAGGAGAGAAGCAGACACTGACACATGTGGGAGGAAAAAAAAAAACACATGGAGCAGACCAAATAATTCTGCTTCTTTTCTGGTGACTGGACACAAAAGCTTAAGGAAACAAGAAAAAAGAAAAAAATCAGAGCAGAAAGAGGAGAAATGAGAGCAAGCACTTGAGTCAAGCAGTTTCAGTACCTCCCTGCCCTGGTGCTCGGAGGGATCCCAGATCCTGAGTAAGGTCTCTCCCTTTCTATGTAAGCTAGCTCAAGATGGGTTCCGCTTTACACACGAGTCTGCACACAATGCAGACACACACACGCCTGCACAGTGAACCTAAGCGAGGCTGCTGAATTTGAAGATGCAAACAGATTGCCCATTATTGGTGTTTATTCTCTGTACGGTTCACTCTATTAGGTCAAATCTCTAAGATTCAATGTTAGAATATTTAGTGTTACCACATTCCAGATTGGGGCTTTGGGGCAGACTTCAAGGGTAATTTTTTTTTAAAGATTTTATTTATTTGAGAGACAGAGGGAAGGAGAGCACAGAGGGGGAGTGAAAGGGAGAAGCAGACTCCCCACTGAGCAGAGAGCCTGATTCCCTCCCCCGCCCAAGGCAGAGGCTTAACCGGCTGAGCCACCCAGGCGCCCCTCGAGGGTGAATTACTTATCCTTGAGTTCTTAGGGGACAGAACACAGTACTAACAGCTGGCAGGTATTACCCAGTTGATCTAAATAAACAGGCTCACTATGTGTGCAAACAAGGTGGGGGGGAACACTGAGGTTTTCTGCTCAATTACCTTTTTCTTAAAAACAGTAATTGCACAGATTAGAGTCCACTAATTCTACAAGGCTTATAACAAAGAACAGCAGCTTCCTGCATAGCCCCCTCTGCCCTTCACCTCAGAGGCCATCGCTTTCCATTCTTTTTGCTGTTCCTTTTGATACGCTGTACTTATTTCCGCTATATTTCCAAATAATATGCTCACGGAATTCATTATTTTCATTTTCACATATTATCTTTTGGCTTCCTACCATGGAAGATGAGGCAAAACATTATCTACATTAGAAAATATACATATATGCAACAAAAGCCACTCAGTTGCCTATTCATACTGCAACCACAGAAGTTCTTAAAAATTATAATGCGAATTAACTGACAAACTCCAGAAATTTTCTGCTAATCAACACAATTCAAAGTTCAAAGCAGTGACTGACACTGCATTAAGCTACGGCTTAACATTCCTCACTCCTTTTAGATCTATGTATTTCTTCATGTGCTGGCATTAGGTTATGAATTACACACGGATTTGGTTTGGTTCTTAATGAAAAATGTTAGCACTAAATAGTTCTGAAAATGTTGTGCAGTTATAAATCAAGGTATTTAAAATCAAAAGTCTTACACATTCCTTTCTAATTAATGTACGTTGTTTCATTTTATAGGAAATTACTTTCATTTTTCACCTGGCATTTAACTTGTAAAATTATGCTTCACTTCATCAAAAGAGCTTTCCAATATGACAATAATTAACACAAGACTTTTCTAATTTAAACAAGTCAAATGGAAAAACTCTTTGGGACATTTAAAAACATCAATCTATCAACAAACTTGGGATTTATTGCTTCATACAGACAAATACCTTAACTATTAGTTATATGAAGTTCAAGGAAATTTATTAGTAAATTGCATATGACAATTGATTGCAGGAAAAAAACCCAAAAAATATCTGTCTGTAAATTTAGTTGACAATCAGGATACCAATACAATGGTTCCAAATTTGTTAAGTAACAAAATTTTGTGATCTAGTCAGTCCTGACTTGAATGCAATAGAACAGCAAGTTTTATCCTGGAAAAATATCACTTTCTTATCCCAACAGGACTTTCCAGTTTAAATTCAGTTTGATTAATGACTACTTCAAACATAATTAAAGGGAAAGCCATATTATAATACAATTGTTGTAGGCTGTTACATTCAGAGTGAGCCATGGCTAATATAACTTTTCACGTAATTTAAATTCACTTACATCTAAAACGTTTATTTAGTATATACACGTACCAGGGTGCCAGGTACTAGGGACAAAACAACGACACAGACACTTATAGCCTGTAATCAGATAATGTACTTTATTAACACAAAATATAGTCAGTATTAAGATAGCCTTATCAGAGTTAAGCAGATTAAATATGTGAATGCAAATAATCTCATTCTTAAAAAGTAAACCAAAGACACAACATTAAGATGCTTTCCTAATATCAGTGGTGAAGTTTAGTGAACCTTTGCCACAAAGCAAAACCTGTGATAGAGTTACAAAGACACATCTAAGATATCTGAGAGGCACACAACATTAAACAACTCTTCGATCATTTTCAGGGTTCAATCACAGTTACTCAAATGTTAACATTTAGTGTCATATCATTAGCCATATAATTTTTCTTGTGGTTTGATTAACAAATGCAGAGGAATTAAGAACAACTGTCTGAAAAGATGAGGTAAAATGATCATTTGAAACTACATCTGAGCTCACATTCAGCCACGTTTCTTACCTATTTACTTTGACTGACCTTTTTTTTTGTGGGTAAGGGGGACTAGGTAAAGTTGAAAGGAAAGGTTTGCAAGACAGAGTACATATTCAGCTATACTATCTGTTTACTTTGGCTGACCTTTTTTTATGGGGAAGGGGAGGAAAGAGAAGTATCTGCCTGAGGAAATCTCTGTGCTAATAAACATAAGGATCAAAAAAGCCCATCAACCATACCAAAGTTAAGACACTTACTACATAAAGGAAAATCCCATGAGTGTAAATGCGACAAAAATAAAAAGTATTTCTGTGTCTGCTGCTTTGTTAAGATTCCAAGTTTACTACAATTAAAGACCATTTTTCTGCTTACGCAACATGATAAAGCTATTTATCTTATTTTACAATTAAACAGTATCTATCACTGAATATCACATTTATGAGATATTAGTAAGGTATTAGTAAGAAACATTTTCAGTGTCTTATTTTATATGAGCAAATATAGCTTACTTTTTCCTCAAATGTTATTATTTTTAAAATCACCAACCCACAGAAAAATTCAAAGAATATAATGAACACTCATATATTGTCTATGTTCACCAATTATTAAAGTTTTACATTTGCTTTATCTTTCTCTACAAATACATACTTAAAATAACATTTTTGCTGAACCACTTGAAAATAAATTGCAGGAGTCATAATTGAGTGTCTTTTTGTGATTCTGCTTCTTTTTTTAACAATTCTGATCTGAAATATAAGAGCATATATTCACAGTGACACAGTACTAAGTACAAAGTTTGAGGAATATATATGTGGATGAAAAAGAGAAGAAGCCAAAATTTGTTGAGTGCTTGATATGGGCCAGGCACTACGGGGACAGCTTTGCATACACTGATATTTAAATCTCATAATAATATATTTTATGACTGAGGAAACAATGGCTCAGGGAGGTCAAGTGACTTTATAAGAGATTAAATATAACAATAGCTAGTGATGGTAAATCCCAGATTTTAAACTATATCTCTTTTCTATTGTATCCTGCTGCCTCGCTAAGCAATAATTTTAAAACAAATGTATAGATAATATGTAAACATTTAGAGAAACATAGGTTGAATTGAGGTAGAAGTGGTCATGTGGTTAGTTATGGATTTGAAGAAAATGATTCACGTACACTCACCTTTGTCTATGTGTGCAAATATACTCTGTTCTGGGTCATACTGCACCAAATTCACAAGGTATGCTTCCCCCACCTCATCTTGACAATGTAACAAGAATTCCCATTCACAAAGCTCCTCCACAGTTTAAGCACCATAATTATCTTATTAAAGTAATGCTAGGTAAGGCATGAATGATGAATACCTTAACTCTCCCTACAGTACTTACATTTTAAAATAGAAAACTTATTATAACTATTCTCATTTAAAATATCTATTTTCTTTGAGCACTTATTATGTGCCAAAGGTGTTTACAGCTTCATTTAATCTTCTGAACATCCCTGCAAAGTATCATTTCCTATATTTCACAGCTAGTAAATGGAGGAAATGGCCTTTCAACAAGTCTAATGGACTCAGGAGAGCATATGCTTATCCCACCACATAGGGGATTGTGAACCCACAGAACTTTCCTATATGTCTCCAGAGACCAAAGAATGGGGAGGGAGAGTACAGCTTCTAGATAACCTCCTACCCCCACTTAGTACTACTTTCTCACCTGCTTATTAATGTAGAATTTTATTAAATTATAATTTATGAGTAGATATTTAGAAAAGTTAGCAATTCTATCATATCTTGCACTTAAATATTCTTTCTCAATGAAATAGTCCTGAAGCCTTGGTCCTAGATTGTCTACTCTAATCTCTCCCAATAAAACCTTAAAATTATATAAGTTGAAGTTAAACTATATTGTCTGGTCAGGAATGTATCCAATTTGTAACTTGGGACTGAAACATACTTCAATAACATATACTTATTGAATATAGTTCACTTAGTGACAGATCATCTGCTATGTATTTACCATAGTAATAGTGCACTTATTTAGGAATCTGACTTTTGAGAACAACAACATCCCAATATGGAGAACAACAACAAAAAAATCCAGAAAAGTGAGTGTACATGAAAAATGGCTATTTTTAAGTCTGTGAATTTTATTAAGTGAGCAGATTAAAAATAGTACGTACAAAAGCAGAATAACATGTCACCTGGAAGTGAAGAAGCATAGAGAAACACACGAAAGGCAGAAGAAAAGAAACTAGAAAGTAAAACTTTCTGGGGCCACAGTTTCTCAGGACAGTTCTACAATACACAGACAGTTCAATAACTTACCCACTGTCAGCCTTGGCCAGAGGTTAGACTTTTTTAAAGAGGCTTTAAGATTGTATACATACCTAAGTTATACGCCAATTAAAGAAGTTAAAAAAATTTGTGTTAAGATATCTGAAATCCCAGCCATCAGTAATCTCCTTGAAATTCTAGCTATATATTTCCAAACACTTTTCAATAAAAATGTGTATACATACATGTATGTTTATGTGTATATACACTTACATGTGTATCTATATACACTCACAGGTGTATTTATATACACATACATCATAATGCTGAAAGGTATTTAAATCCATAATTGTTAAGATAAAAGTATGGCACATAACCTTTTACACGTCCATCATTGTCAAAACTCACTTATGCAGAATACCTCAATCCTGAAATGATTATAGATATTATAGGCAATACTGTATTTTGGCAATTTAATCCCTAAGGAGATAATGTTTAACATAACAGGGGAAAATTATACTATTTGGAAATACATAAAGGCCTGTGCTTACTAGAAGTGTTCAGGTATTGAGTAATATAAAAAGCACCAGATTTGAGAATAAAAGATCTAGGTTCAAGTTTGGCTCCATTACTTGCCAGTTGTGTGATAAC